>NW_024062267.1:0-58880 GCF_006381635.1 Hibiscus syriacus | reverse complement strand
TGAAATTTATATAATTTTTTAAAAATTTAAATATTGGCATAAATTATAAAAAAAATTAGTTGATCATATTTCCATATGTAATGGAGTAAAGGGGAGGGGAGGTAAGGTAGTAGGTTGTCCCCAACGCTTGGTTGAGAGCAACTTCCGTGGAAGACCTCCGGCAATTATGAATTGCCCACCGTAGAGCTCGATCCCACGACCACAAGATTAGAGCCTTACGCTCTAACAACTGAGCTGGACGGACAATTCTTAGCATAAAATTATAAGTATTTCCATATATATTAATTGAAGGGTGTTGATGATAAAGTGGACGGCAATATACTGATTTAATTTCAATAAAAGGACTTCAAAGGATAATTATTGGGACCTGGTTTCTTGTCTACAATAATAATACCAATAATTGATGTTTACTTTGTCGTATTTTTTTGGGTTAAAATGGCAAAGAATGTAATAAAATATTAGTTTAAGTTCCATATATATATATATATATTCATATTGATTACAATTAAAAGTTCGACGTATCTTATTATCAATTTATTCATTTATGTGTAATTATTGACTTTGATTATAATATATATATATATTATATATATATATATTAATTGTAATTATAGTTGTGCATCACACTAATTAATCTAATTATAGTCGTATCGTGTATAGATTAAATTATATTTTTTCAAAAAAAAATTGAAGAAATTTTAATTTTATTTATTATGATTTTTTGATTAAGTTGGTTGGTTGTTGATGATACCGTAGAAGATGCAATTGCTTGTCCGGGGATGTTGGAGGATAATTAGAAGGTTCAATTCCCAATTATTCTAACTCAAAAGTAATCGTTTGGGTTTGGGGACATACTCCACACTCCACTCCATGTCTTTGACTATTAAACCTAATTTCAAAACATTAATAATACTTGCAATATTTTAAACTTTATATTACACAAACTTTGATGCAAATAATAAATAATAATGGGAAGAAAGGTTACTATCATTTTGATGCATTTTTCTCGAGGTTTCGACGAGGAAGTAAAAATATAGTTTCTTCGTGGCTTAAACCTAAAGAAATGCGAAGAAGTTAATTACTTCAATAAAACAAAAAAAATTTGATAGTAAATATGATAATTTTATACAACATATTCCACGAGCGAGATGAACGATAATCCATATAGATATAGAGAACATGAAGAATATAAGCACATGATATCACATATATCCCAAAATCCGATATAGATACCAATAGTGGCGGATCTAGAAATTAAAAAATGAGGGTCCAAAATTTTAATACCTTATTCTAAAAAAAAATGGATATACAAATTTCTTATTTTTTCTATTCTCATTAACAAATTAAACTAAATTTAAATTTCTCTCAAAATAATGGGTGTGCAATGGCTCCCCTAGGGAGCTATGTATATCCGCCCCTGGATACCAAAAACTTGGGTATCCCAAAAACTCTCTCAATCCCTACAAAATTATCTTTGCAACATAAATCGCAAAAAGAATTAAATCTCTCCAAAATAATTCTCAGTCACATTAGGTTAAGACATTATCTCTATTTATAGAGTTAAAATTCTTATTTCATAAGAATTCTTACCTAAAATAATTACAATAAATCTAACTTAATACCAATTCTAATTTAGGTCAAAATATAACATATTGTAATACAAATCCAACTTGGTAGTTAACATATGGAATTTTGAAGTTGAGGATCACTAAAGATGAGTCATGTGAATTGGGTCTTCAATCAACTCATGGTGACTAAAAATCCCAACAATGTTTGATGGGATTGCTTGATCATAACCTAAAATCTCTATAAAATATTGTTCAATCCAATTTTCATGTGATCATTTGTTATTAAATTTTGGCCCTTAGTTTACCATGATCAAATAAACACTAAGGGTTGTTTGTTTACTTCAGAATGATTAAGCGCTGAATGATTCAGAGGCTCTGTATGAATTAGCTCTGAATGTGACATGTTGTTTGATAATGGTTCTGAATCATTCAACACTATTTTGCTGAATCAGTCAGCACTGATCATCATAGGTGCAAAACAACGCGTTGAATGCTGAACTATTCAACATTCAGCGCTGAATGACTCCATTAAGAGGCAAACAAACAGCCCCTAACACTTTAAGTCCTCTCACATATATTATCCTCACGTGCATGAAGCTGATTTTCATCTTACATTTATAAAATGTTCAATTATTTTTGATAGCATGAACTAAGCAGTTTTGGTGACTAAGAAATTTATTGTTATCATTTGAGATTTTGGGTTAAAGCACCACGTATGCAAGGATACGAGCATTTATTACCAAATGGTTTGAGCACCCATGTTCGACTCCTACAACACTAGGAATATATGTTTGAATCTAGTTTAAGTTCTAAATCTAAATTTATTCCGATTTATGTTTATTACATATAAATCTCAAAATTAATTATTCTTTTTTATGAATAATCTAATTAGTTAAAAATTATTTTAATCTTCAATTATTTGGATTGATTTATATAATTTAAGGATTTAGTATAACCATAATCACACATATAATAATTATATTCTATGTATTATGTATTAATTACTTTTAACTGTAGTTATTTGCTTAAATCGGCTGTAATGGTAATTTTTTTTAAAATTAAATCCGGACGTTTTTTTTCCAAATTGCAACTTTCGTATATATAAAAAGAAAGAAAGTAAAGTTCAAAGTATCAATTGTTAATTTAGTAAAAATTATACCATTTCAGCACAATAAAAACTAGCATTATTAGATTTTATAATAAAAATAGCATTATTCAAATTAATTACCTCACGATAAAAATGATATGGATGAGTAAGAATTTAGACATCAAATAATTACGTACTCTAGAAAATAAATTAAAAAAAGGGTAAACCACCTATTTGCTAACTATCTATATTTAGTTTTTGTTTTGGTCATCAAACTATTATCTTTTTAAATCATACCTACATTACGTTTTAATTGTTTTGGTCACTCATCGTTAATTTTTTAACAGTAATGTAAACATGATATTTTTTTTATTTTCAAAATTGATGTGGCATTTACCTTATGATGATACATCAGTATCGCCGTTAATTTTTAGCACAGATGATCAAATCAAAACTAAAATGTAATATTATGTATGGTTTTAAAATCAAAATAGTTGTCTGACTAAATCAAAAAATAAGTAATAGTCAGTGAATAAATAGGTAATTTGCCCTAAAATTAATTGTGAAAATATAAAAAATGATAAAAATGTATGCGTGGGTGAAAATGAAAGGAAAGAAAGAGGTGGGTTCCTTGCACCTAACGCATCTCCCATCCATCGAGACCTATGGCTTCGGTTCTAGGTTGGTGTGGTCTCTCTGTATTATCATCACCCTTCCTTTTTTCTCATTTTAATTTTCCGTTCTCCTCTCTTCCCCTATCTCTGCTCGCCGCCTTCTCTTCTTTCTATCTCCTCACTCACTTCAAGTCTTTCAAGCTGGCGATCGAAAACCAAGAATCAACTGTCCGTGAAATCAAGCCCAAAAACAGAAGAATCATGGTATCTTTCATTCTTCCATTAAAAAAACTTCAACCTTTTGAATTAGCTTTTGTGTTTACAACTTTCTATTAGTTTCTTTGCTTTGGGTGTCGATTAAAAATGTGTTTATTTTATAGGGAGCTGGTGGACCTGATGACGAAGACAACATGTGGCCGCCATGGTTGAAGCCTTTGTTAAGAGAACATTTCTTTGTTCAATGCAAGCTTCATGCTGATTCTCACAAGAGTGAATGCAATATGTACTGCTTAGATTGTATGAATGGCGCTCTCTGCTCTTTATGTCTAGCTTATCACAAGGATCATCGATGTATTCAGGTTCATTATTTTGGTTTTGATTCATTTTTGTTAACAAATACTACTGCTGTTTTTTTTCCACCTTTTTTTCCTTTTGAAATTTGTGTCATTTCTCTTATGGAGACATGAGGAATCCCGTATTCAATACCCTTTTTCTGGCATTTGTGTTTCTAATTCTGGGCTTCTGCTCTGTCCTTTCTTAATCGAGTTTGTTTCCAATTTGATTTAAAGCACACTTCTTTGAATTTCCTCTCCAAATTATTTCTTCTTGCTCTGTTCTTCTTGAATGTACTGAAAAAGACTATAACGTTCATATTTTCTCAGCATCCAAACAGGCACTGGCTCTTGTAAAAGGATCTTGTCATCCAAACAATGGTGATTGTCCGATCTAATAACCAATCCCACAAAATATAACTCAATATGTATTTCTCCTGAAAATGTCTAATCTGATTTGCATTTATTGACAGATAAGACTATAAAGCTCACAAGTTCTCATGATTTTACCCTCTTTTTTTTCCTCGTTCATCTCCAAGATTCCACATTTATTTCGATTTTCTAATGCGATTTGCTCTGATTTTTTTTACAGATTAGGAGATCCTCATACCATGATGTGATAAGGGTATCTGAGATACAGAAATACGTGGACATATCTGGTGTCCAAACCTATGTTATTAACAGCGCTAAAGTTGTCTTCATCAACGAGAGGCCTCAACCCAGGCCCGGAAAAGGCGTCACCAACACTTGTGAGGTCTGTGACCGTAGCCTCGTCGACTCCTTCCGATTCTGCTCTCTTGGTTGCAAGGTAAATCCTCTGTTTCTTCTTTCTTTAATTAGTTTTATCGGTAGTAACGATGTTGTTTGGTAGCTGAGAAAGATGTACGACTGTAAAGGACTTTTCCAAACCAATACGGTCAAATTTGCATAATTTTCGTTTGGTGAAACCTATGTTTGACTTTTCTAGCTTTCAAATTCCAGGTTGTGGGCACATCGGGAAATTTCCAGAAGAAGAGGAGGCACACGGCGGTCATGGCATCGGACTCCGAAGATTCATGCAGCAGCAGCAGCAGCCGCCATGGAAAGTTGAAGAACATCAAAGTGCAGAGCTTCAGCCCTCCGACGCCGCCTCCGACTTTGGTTAATTACAGAAATGCCAAAAGAAGAAAGGGGATCCCCCATCGAGCTCCGATGGGAGGACTAATCATACAATATTAGCCATAGCCGCCATAGTGTTGTTCCCTTTTGCCCTCAGATGTTTGAAGAGCCGCCATTGTCACAGTATTGTGTATAAAAACATGAGAAGCATCAATAAGCCCCAAAATGCAACAACTAGAAGCTCCCCTTTAGTGTTTACAATGATTAATTTCATGTTTAGAGTGAGATTATACATATTTAGCAAATAATCAAATATGTAAATAGGTTTTAGGGGGAAAAGAAAGTCGTGTACCGTGTTCTGCTAAGGTATATATGTTTTGGGGTTATGGAAATGAAGAAATAAGAGAGGTTTTAGTTTGTTTGTAGCATATGATTTGATTGTTTTATTTCCGTTTTTAGAATGTGGTTTCTTTTATTGGTTGGTGGGGGTTCATCAATGGCGGTGGTCAAGTACCCAACTTCAACCGTGTGTCCTTGTGGGATAGGATATGGTTGAAATTGTGTGTCCAATTTTCCAATGGTTAGGTTAGCCGCGCCTTTGCCCATATACATAAAAAGATGGGCCCTACAAACTTGATTGGAATTGACTATTGGATCTTGAAATTGTGCAAGTACGACATGATGGGCAGACGGCTTGGATTACTATGTTATTTTTCACATTCCGATCCAAGTCACACACTTCATTTAAAAGCTGTAAATGTGTCATAAATTTTTCGTGGTCGAGACTTTTTTGGAGTTAAAACACGTGACTTTGCAATATGGTGCCGCCTTTGGCACATTAACCACTTATTCTCCATATATAAGAGAAGGATCGAAGGGAGACCGGCAAAAAGTTAGTTATGTGAAAATATTACAATTCTTTTATATATAAATTTACCTTTCATGTGAAGATAACATTACCGGTGAACAGTGTATGCGTGATCAATATCATGTGAAGAAGCAACTGTCTAGTCATAGCCATAGTCCAGTTCTACTGTGGTTTAGTTTTTGTTGTTTCGAAGCGCTTACGTCGGAAGATCAAAGAGTACCGCGACACGTCCGGGTGACAGCGTTAAGTGATTGAACGTGAACCGCCACGTATCGAAACGTCATGTTCCACGTGTGGAACCACAAGTTGGCAGCCACACCGATCTTTTAAAAAGATGTAGTATAAACAAAAACATGGGCTGTCAATTGATGACCTGATCGATCAGGAGGAATCAGGATAACGTGGAATATGGATAAAGTTGTTGGGCTCCCTAGATACTAATACGTACGTGGTGTCAATTAAAAAAAAAGATGGCATTTTGCTAATATACTTGTAATATCCCCTACCTGGCAATATGGCAATGTGCAGTAGAGAGGAAGGTCTTATAACCCTAATACCATCTATATATTGTAAGTTTGTAGTTTAGTGGACGTGTTGCTGAAATTGTAGAACATCACATCAAGTAAGAAAGATTAAAGAAAGTGGGCAACGGGGGATGTCACTCCACACTACCTTGTTGAGCTTTTGACATACGAAATTATGGATGTCCATCCATTTACAAAATGGGTTTCTTTTAATAAATTTATCTGAAAAATTCAAGGGTAAAAAATATCATTAAACCCATAATTTTTAGGGTTAAAAGTGGATAAGAAGGGCTGCTAGCTACAAAATAACAGTGTGGTTAGAATTAGATCCCTTCCCGAAATGCCAAAGGAAGTTCCAAATCTTGCGATACAATCCCTCATCTGCACCCCACAGTGTCCCATTGGTTTTTCAATCAGCAGTCATGGAACCCAACTTGGAGGGCCAGACCTCCCCTGTAAATCACAACTCCTTTGGAATTGCATATGATTTCAAGTTTGATTCTTTGGATTTGGATGGGTTTTTGCCTTTAGTTTTTTGTTCAGGCATTTGGGATATTATTGGATAAAAGTTGGGGTTGTGTACATACCTGACCAGAACCAGTCCACCCCCTATAAATTGGAGTGAATTAAGCGGGCCAATCTCCAGGATTATGTCCATTTCATGTGCCGATTATTCTATGCTTAACATTCTTTCTACACATAATCTGTTTGTTCATATGTTTGGCTCGGAATTAAATAGAAACCAACCCAGTTTGTTGTAATTAATGTGGATTATTACACTTTGACATCATTATACATGGGCAACCGGTTTAAGTTAATGCCAATTATGCAAGTCAATTTTCAATTTAAATAAGTTTATCTAAAGTCAAAGATGACATATAGGTTTAACATTATTCAAGAAAGCTCCAGAGATTCTCTCTTAATACTGTTAGGAGGAGAACCAGACACCAAAGTAGTTTGCATGTATTTATTTTGGTAAAAATAAATTTAGGTTCTCTCAATGTTAAAATAAATCATTTTATTTTGTTGTTAATAATATAATACGTGTCCCTCTTATTGAAGATATTTATCAAAGAAAGTGGTGTGTAACGTATTGAATTAAATTTCGTTAGAGATTTAATGATTATCTAACTACAATGACCAAATTGATATAATTGTAAAAGTTCAATGATTATTTGGATTAAAAAATGCATCTAAACATATACTACCTTATGATCATCTCAGACTACTCGAAAAATCATAATACCTTTAAAGTTTAAGAAAAACCTTAAAAATTTTGAGTCTATTTCAGTGACCCAGTTTAGAACATTTGGGTATTTGGGCTATTGAGTCGAGTTTTCAACTTGGTGATGGAAAATGAAATGGCCCAACAAGTTATTGCACAATTTTCACACGATTCTTTTATTAATATCAGATCATTTTGATCGATGTGAATCAAACTTGCTGGCCACAATGGGCTCATGGATCGTTTGATACTTCTATCTAGTGTTTTAAGGGCCTTGTCGAGCAGTGTTCAAGATTAGCCGTATGTTGGCGAGTAGACTTGACTATTCGTTTATGTTCACAACAATTTTTTTTAGAAATTCATATCTACTTGTTTATAAGCTCGTTTATCGACTTTTATCGGATTCTTTTGTTGCCCAAGAAAATGATTTGAGCAATTATGGCCTTCAAAGGGCAAACTATTGAGTGAGTGTCTTGTTTTCTCAACAAGAGTGGCATTAGACAAAAAGGGTAGAAATGAAAAGAAGAGAAAAGGGTTTCTTGGTCATCACACTTTGACTAAAGAAAGCTTCTTTGTTGACTAAAACAGCTGCCTGATACCTTGTAAAGAAAGCCATTTCATGTCTCGTGTAACGGAGCTGGAAAATAGTTGTTGTGGTCACTTGTGAATTAAACATTCTTGGTGTTGCTGCGCACTTAGATCTTGTAATAAAGGAAATCTAAAGACGCTTGCTTCACGGATGGATGGATGGAGGAATATTGAGGGTGTGACTTAATTTAAGTATTTTCTATCAATAAGCGTAGAGTATTGCATATTTTTAGTTTTGTTTACTTCTCATTTTTCATCTTGATATTATTGATTCGTTTCTTTTTTGGCATGTTTTTTATTAGAGACTTCATTAAATTAATCAGCCCAAAATCAACAGTTAAAGGTGAGATTTGAAGTTCACTCAAACTCGTGGCAGGAGTCGTGGACACGAGCACGACACAGTTCGAGTCCGACACAGTAGATTTCAACAATACAATTAGTAGCTTCTAGAAGACAGTCCAACATTATCTTGAAGTTAAATTCGAAATTATCTTAAAGATAAATGTTTGGGAGAAAATTATCCAGAAGATAAAACAGAATCCAACTATAACTAGAAATTTTAATAATTGTCTTTATTTTTTGTGATAAATCTTTATATTTAAATATAGTTCATTAATTCAAATTCCCTTTAAGTTCAACCTTTGAACACATAATGGAATTTTTTTTCTTCCATTATGCTAAGCATTATCCAATCCATGATTAGCTTAACTTTCACTTGGCCTAAAGTTTTGTGATGACTCAATTTTAATTGTGAGAGTTGAGTTGCACTTCACAACTTCATATTGTATTCTTCGATTATCTGAAAACTGTAAGTGACAATCAACCATTTTTTTAAAAGTTACAACACCTTTATCTAAAAATTCTCAAAATTCGACATTGGTTGCAGTTTGGAAATCATATCAATTGATCATAATTAAAGTTGTCATGATACTAACGGTGATAGATGTGGTTAGATCAACAAAGAACGGATTTCGGAGATAAATTTGAAAATATTGGTTAACTGGAGAAAATAGTTAGCTACGAGGGTTGAGTCCTATTGACTGTAACAAGCATACAACGAGGAGGAAAATTTATTTCAATGATCAATCAAAATTGAGGCTAGCAAAGCCTATGGCTATATCATCATTATCAAATTCTTCTACATTTATTTACTTTTTTTATCATTTTTTAATTATTATTTATTTTTACCTTATTACTCTTATTGTTTTTAAATCCTCCTCTTTTATTTTTGCAGTTAACTCAATCTAGGAAATGACAAGTATTAATTTCCTTAGTTCTTACGGATTGACTTTACTTCTTTATACTACTCTCTATTATTTATTTGAGAATAGGATTTATTTATTTGACAATTTCAGCATTTGTCTTTATTGATAATCTAATTTCGTACTTCCTAAATTTCTAACATAAATTCTTAAATTTACATCTTTTAACATAAAATTATGTGTTTATCTATATATTACTTCAATGAATAAGAAGTTATATATTGCTTGGGATAAGTTTGTCTAGTTTTCCAAGAAATATTTCTACTGTAGACATCAATTTTTTTCATTATTTATATTATTATTATTATTATTAATAAAAATATTATTTACATTACAGGCCCAAAATCGGACCGACCCAGTTACAAGAGTCTAACCCAGACTGGCCCAACAAAAAAAACCCTACACCTATTTAGGGTTTTCATCCAACGCCCCAACTATCGCAGATCCTTAGCCGTTGGATCTAACCTTGATCCAACGGTCCACATGGTTCCAGATGAAACCCTAGGTATCATCACCCTAGGACCACGACGTCTGTCGCCTCTCTGACACCTTCACCAGCCGTTGCCACGCTTCAACAGGAGCCTCCAGAAGATTTGAAGAAAATCGTCCACGTTGAGGGCTGTGGTGAGTCACCACTATAGTTTGGTGACTCACCAAACTCCAACCCTTTTACTCGATTCGAGATTAGCACCGGTGATGGCTATAAAACCATCGACCGAACTTGCAAAATAAAGACAGAGAGCAATAGAGAAGAAGACAACCATAAAAAACCACCAAAACATCGAAACTAAAATTAAGAGAACCTTACCAGGAAGCTGCGACGCCATCGGAGACTCCATGCTCCTCCACGCACACCAAAAGCCTTCAAAACTGAAGGTATTTTCGTAGATTTGCTCCGATTGGGAGCTTTTTAAAGGAAATAGAGGCCATATTCGACCTTAGGGCGACGGATCTAAATTTTGGGGTAGTTTGGTAATCTCCGGCCACCGGAGAATGTGGCCGACAGCGTTGATCGACGCCGGAATACGGCGGCCGACCTTCCTCTGGTTGGAGGAATTTAGAGAGAGGCAAGAGAGTTTTTTAATCTCTCTCAGTTAGAGAGAGAATGAAAGAAGAGAATGAGAGAAATGGCCAAGGGTCGGCCATATTAGGGTTTAAATACCCTTCCCAAACGATGCCGTTTTGGGGAGGGGTATATGCATAATTTTAAATGGGTAAATTATACCCGTTGCCATCCCATATTTGTAAACTTCTATTTTAGTCACTGAAATCAAATTTAGATCCTTTTAATTCGGTCTATGAATTTTATTTAATTTATAATTTAGTCCTTAGCATAAATATATAGATTTTAGGCAAATAACCGATTTAGCCATTATAATTTTATTAATTAATATTTAACCCTGAAAAGAATGTTTTAATTTATTCTAATTTGATGTTTGAATTTAATATATGTTCATTTAGTCACTAAATTAATAAATAGGTAAAATAGCATGTTTAGCCACTGTAATATTTAATAAATAATTACGAATTAAAGCATTTAATTTTAATATGTTATAATTTAATCACTAATTTTAATTTATTTACAAGTTTTATTACTTTTTAATACCCTAGTTTCAACTTTGTCTATTTTAGTCACTATTTAGTTATATTTTAAATTTCAATATATTTAATTATTATTATTATTATTATTATTATTATTATTATTATTTAGTCATATAAATATATATAATATTTATTTATTTATAATATTATTAAATAAAAATCCTATTTATAAATTTAATTTTATATAAATTACTTTTAGGAAAAATAATCATATTTTAATATGTATTTTTTAATATTAAGAAAATGGCTGTCTTAAAACAACTAGAAGTCTTTTTCTGATATTCTATTATGTATCAACTTATTTTAATTATTCTTAGATAAAATGTTTTATTTATTTATTTTTTAATATTAAGAAAAAGGTTGTCTTAAAGCAACTAGAAGTCCTTTTATGATATTTCTAAATAAATAAATATCTTATTTATAAATATTAATATATCTTTCCGAAAATTATACTAATAAATTTGAAATCACAAGATTATGAATTAAATATATTTTTTGAATTCTTAAATTTCCAATAATAGAGACAATTTATAATTAATGGGTACCAATTTTGGGCTTTATAGGGGAGCTAATCCTTCCCTAAACGTAATCGACCACGAACCTTTTTTACTAAATTTTTTTTGTTATACGCAGATCAGTTTATCTTTTAAATTATGTTTTCTTAAAAACTATTTTAAAAGATTGTTTTTAGGTATTTGACCTACCTAACCCAAAAAGGTCAATGGCGACTCCCAAAATATTTTTTAAATCAAAATCATTTATTTATTCAATTTATTTTTCCGTCAAGTAAAAATTCGTGACCGGGCGAAAACCGATTACGACAGCTTGGCGACTCCGCTGGGGACTGGTCAAGCTTTAAAATCAATTATAAATTGTCTCTATCAATTAGAAATTATAAATTCATATTTATTTAATTTATAATTATTTTCTTTTAATTTTTTTATGCTTATGGTTTTTATACTTTATATATATTCTTCTTTATTAATTTTTTTTATTTTTAAATATTAAATTTCATTTTTTATTTATTTGTTTGTCAAAGGTTTGAATACTTCTCCTCACACAACACGTACATTGCATAACATAAGCTTTATAATCAAGTTTGTCCCTTTTAAGTGTAAGTGAAAGCGACGTCTTCGTGAGAATTTATTCTCCGTATCAGACCTAACAAGTAGCTTTTGGGGTTCATATGCTCTATGTCTTCGTGATAATTTATTCTCCGTGTCAGGCATAGCGAAATGTGTCCCCTCGAATTGAACTGGGTCCGTTTAAGTCTGTAGTGGACTAGGATTGAGGGTTTGGTAGCCCAAGGGGGCGCTAATAAGGACAATTCAGGTACCTTTACTCTTGGAACTAAAACTCTGCATATAGTAAACCCTAGAAACTCTTCTTATATGAAACCATGTCGAAATTTTGTCCAAATTAGGTGTACACAAAGGAGAAATAAATTCTAACTTTTTCCATTTAATTTATTTATTTCCTTGCTGAATAAATTGCATGTGAATTTCGATTATAATATTTATTTAAAATATGCTATGTAGAAAGCATGTTTAAATAGAAATATTTGGTTAGACATTATTAAATTAAAATTTTCCTTCTTTATTATTTGAACTAATTCATTTCTTTTTATGTTTTTATTTTTGTTGTTTGCATAGCATCATATAGGATTAAATGTATTGATCTGCGAGTTAATCGTCTCATTGAAAAACCTTCATCTATGGATAAAAAGTGTTCAAATCAAATAGTTCCAAACTCAGAAGTAAGACAGTGGGCTGAAGACTTACAAGACAAAGGGGAGACAGTCTGCAGGATGATTATGTATCAGATCTAGCAAGTTATGCTCCAGTTTCTCTAAAAAAGAATGATCTTCAAGATCTGCGATACATTTGGGAGAGTTGGGATTCAAATAAAAAGCTACAGATCTATCAGTCTTACGGGGACATCCCATATTTGTTCTATGTTGAAGTTGATGATGAATTACTGCGAGCCTTGATTCAATTCTGGAATCCAGGGTATAATTGCTTCATTTTCAATAAGGAGGACTTGGTTCCTACTATTGAAGAGTATACAACTTTGCTACATATAGAAGGGGCTTTGGAAAATCGAATTTATTCAAGTTCAATCAAAACTCAACATTTCCGAGTTAAATTAGCAAAGAGTGCAGGAGTACGAGAGGAATGGGTAGTGGCCCGTACAAAACAAAAGGGCGAGGGCGAAGGTATTTCCTGGACCAACATCAAAGAAATTATTCAGAGTCATCCAGATGATAAAGTACGATTTGATCTCTTTGCTCTAGGTATATATGGTATGGTCATCTTCCCGTAAACATTGGGATACATTGAGGCTGCAGTAGTAGATTTGTTCGAGCAGCTACAAAAAAAGGCCAATCTTGTTTATGCAATTCTAGCAGAGACTTTTCGATCGTTAAACGCTTGTAGAAGGCTGGGAGGTGGACGATTTTCAGGATATGCACAATTGTTATATGTCTGGATCCGTAGCCATTTTTGGAGGATAGAAAAGGTCTCTTACCGTTGCTTTAGAACAGACTACTCACCGTTGAAAGAGTTTCTGGAGCAAGAATGGTCGAATGAAGTCACAAAAGACATGTGGATAAATGCCTTTCAAAATCTACAAAGTAACGACATCGTTTGACATGCCCTGTGGCAAAAACAAAGGGAGTTATTTTACAAATGTGGTGACTACAACTGGGTGATGTTGCTCGGTTTATGGGGAGGAATTGGATATGCACCACTTCTGGTTATAAGGCAGTACGAGGGTCGTCAATTTGTTCATGTTACTGCTGGGTTACACTCGTCTGAGTTTGCATTTCATAGCAAAAATTACAAAAGAAATATTATGGAGGTCGTTAAAGCTTGGAAAATAACTTTCTGTATTCGAGCCAAAGCAGTGAAAGTAATGTTAACCCCTGATTATGAGGAATAGAGGTCTGTCAGGAAAAATGAAAATATTCTTCTACCAGACCAAAATGAGGATATCTCTATGGAAGATCACATTCGAGTAGTCCCATCAGAGATAGAAATCCTAAGAGCTGAGTTTGAAGCAGAAAGAGAGGGTTGGTCAAAAGAGTTAGAACAAATACGAAGAGATAAAGCTATGTTGGGCGTTGACGTTGACTTTCATTCAGTACAATGTACAATGCTGAGGGAAAACAAATAAAAAGTAGATGGTGAGTTCAGAACATTAAAGAAGAATTACCATGAGCTGCAAAAATCCCGAAGAGCATCAGGATCAAGCAGAGCAACAACACATATGACCAAAGAGTTGAAAATTGAGAAATGCAAAGTCGAAGATTTGAAAGGAAAAAATAGCCATTTACTCAAAAGCCTTAAGAAAGGTAAACAGAAAATGAAAGATCTTGATTTGGACAAAATGGAGAGAATTATAAAGCACAAAGCTGAAAGTTGTGAGATTATGAATGAAATGAAGAAGGAAATAGATTGAGCCAAAGAATTAGAAGAGATGAAGAATGGCATGCTTGAGGGATTTGAGGTTGAGAAAAACACTATGTTTAAGGGATTTGAAGCTGAAATGAATAATATGATCGCCGAACTTGAAGTTAGGGCCAAAGGATTGAAGAGTTTGATGTTGAAAAGGAAAAATGGGATTTGGAGAGAAAGAAATTCAATACCAGACTCGAAGTAGAGCAAGAGGTGGCCAACAATTGGATGCAACGATGTAGAAACAAGAATATGCAAATCCAGAAGCTTAATCAAAGGACACAAGAAACACGAACAAAACTTGAAGAGGATTTGGATCAATGTAGAAACAAAAATACAGAGTTTAATGCTTACATCTTGCAACTTGAAGAATCATTATTCCAAGAGAAGGTTTGTCTAGGACCTAGCGATCTTAAAGAGAGTTATGAGGAGAACGCTTCACTACGAAGACGAATCCGAGATCTTGAAAATACTCTGCACAGTTATCAAGTCAGAATCACTGAGTTAGAGCAAACTACTGATTTCTATGAAGAAAGAAACAGTATGGTATTCGAGGCCATGGTACAAATGAGCGAAGTTGCCAGATATATTGGAGAGTTAGCAGATGAAGCAAAGATTATTGAGCATCACGTTGATCCAGTTTCTAAGTTTGGAAAGAAGATGTAATGGCTGATGAAGGAAATCATAAAGCTTAATAGGAAAACTATGTCGTATCTGTAGTTATAAACTATTTTTTGGAAAACTTTTGTATGCCGATGGAAGTTGTTATATGAAAATTAACTTTTTGGGATCAATACCTTTTACATACATTCATTATTCATTGCATTATTTTATTTATGTATAATTTTTATTTTAGATTAAGATAAACATTCATTAAGTAAATTTCGAAAAAATAATATGAAAAGGATTTTCAATCGCAGTTACCCTGGCCAAACAAGAAATTCAACATCACTACGGTACTAGAAAAGCAACTAAGAAAATAGAGGATACAATACAACGTCTCGAGGAACATCATAATAAAGAACAAGTATAAATAAGAATGAAGTTAGAGAAAATTGAATCCAACATTGCTAATTCACAAGAAAGTATGATGCATAAAATAGAGGATATGCTCAGGAAGCAATCTACTATTGGAAAAAGTCATGAAAATCATGTATCTTTCGACCAGGAACCTATATATCCTTTAGGTTTCACGCCGGAACTAGTTTATCATTATGGTATCACACCTATGCAAATCCATGCTCGTACTTCGACACTACAAGAGACTAAGCCTAATAAGAACCAACAAGTGGATCCTGCGTCTTCAAGCAAAAACCCGCTTATATCAGATATGAAGTTAGGAGAATTTAATGCTGAGCATCTAATTCCAGATTTGAATGAGTTGAATGAGAAAGAAAAATCCAATGAAGAATTGACTAGACAGATCAAGAGCTTGGAGAAAAGAATAAAATCTATAGAAGTAACTGAATCGTTCTATGGATTTGACGCTAGTGAGTTGAGTTTAGTCCCGGACCTATTCCTACACATTAAGTTCAAAGTTTCAGAATTTGAAAGATATGATGGTACTACATGCCCTTCGTCCCATATTACCATGTTTTGTCGCAGAATGACAGGCCATGTGAAAGACGAGAAATTCTTAATTCATTGCTTTCAAGATAGTTTGACAGGACCAGCCTTAAAATAATATACTCAACTGACCAAAGCCCACATTAGATCATGAAAAGATCTGGAAAAGGCATTTCTAGAGCAATACCGCCATGTTACAGATATGGTTCCCGATAGATAGACTCTCCAAAATTTAGAGAAAAAGAACAATGAAACATTCAGATAGTACGCTCAAAGATGGTGTGATACAGCGGCACAAGTTCAACCACCTCTATCAGAAAAAGAAGCCACAGTGATGTTCGTCCACACTTTAAAATCCCCATACTTAGGCCATTTAATGGGGAATGCAACCAGAAATTTTGCAGATTTGGTCATTTCTGGAGAACTCATTGAGAATGTCATGAAAAGTGGTAAAATTGAATCAAGTGAAGGGTCTAGTTCCAAAAGACCAATGTATTGAAAAAAAGTGAATGAAGTTAACAATGTGAACGCCTACAACAAAGATACCTCAAAAAGTGTTACGATAACCCAACCAAGGGTTAAGAATAAGGAAACAAACACTAATCGAACGGAATCCAGAGGATCTTGCAGGGAAAATGAGAGGCGTTTTTTTCACTATTACCAGTACCCTATGATGAGATCTATGATTCACTATTAAAGGCAAATGTAATACGACCTTATCCGTTGATTCTTATGCAACCACCATTTCCTCCATGGTATGATAAAAGCACACTGTGTTTATCATGACGGAATTACAGGTCATTCTATTGAAAATTGTTTGGCATTCAAAAGAGTGGTCCAAAATTTAATTAATACTAGGAGACTGGAATTCAATTCACCATCTACGTCAAATCATCCGCTGCCAAATCATGGAGATAAAAGCGTGAACGCAATCCAGGAAGAAAATAGAAGGAAAGCAAAACCCGATGTTTCTGAAATTAAATCTCCATTTGGTTGGATATTTCAACAACTTTCCCTATCTGGTATGATTTAACAACAATTCAAGCCAAAACCTAATGAAGGCGAAAATTATTGTGAATATCATCAAGAAAAGGGTCATGGAATTTAATTATGCCTTGAATTTAGGGGATTGGTGCAAAAACTGATGAATGAAAAAGAGATAGAGTTCTTTGAAGAAGAACCAGGAAAAAGAGAAGATGACGTTTGTGCATCAAAAGATTCTAAACCTAAGCAGAGAACAAGTGATCCCGTGATTATCACTGTGAATCATCTATACTAAATCCTACACCAACAAAGCCGAAAGTGGTTATCACAACTCCTTTACCATTTCCATATAAAGATACCCGCAAGGTACCTTTGAATTATACTACCAATGTTTCAATGGTAGGAGGATCTGTTTCTTTGGAAAAAGCAGAAGAGAAAGTACAGAGTGTGGTTTCGACGTCTGAAGTAGTAAGTGAAGTCAGATTCTTTACAAGAAGTGTGAGGTGTTACTCTCCCGAGACATCGAATGCATCAGAACAAGCAAAGGGAAAAGCTGCAGTGATACCCCCAAAAGGTATTTGATGATGAATCCCCGCCAACAATCAATGAGCCCGTAACGGAAAAACAAGCACAATAATTTTTGAAATTTCTGAAACATAGCGAATATAGTGTGGTTGAATAGCTACATAAACAACAAGCATGAATTTCAATTCTTGATCTATTGATGAATTCAGAAGTACACATAAATGCCTTGATGAAAATGCTTAATCAAACATTTATCCCTGAAGATATATCTCTCAACAAGCTTGACAGGATTATAGGGCACATAGCCGCTGATAATTACATAACATTCACTGATGATGAAATACCTGAAGGTGGAATGGGATCAGTGAAAGCTTTGAATATTATCACGCGTTGTCATGGCCATGTATTGCCAGTAGTACTGATTGATAATGAATATTCTCTTAACTTAATGCCTTTGGTTACACTTCAAAGGATTCCAGTAGATAAATCGCACATGAAGAATTATCAGAATATATTGCGAGCTTTTGATGGCACGCAAAAGGAAGTAATGGGAAAAATGGAAATATCATTGTTGATCGAACCAATAGTATACAACGTCGACTTTGTGGTAATGGATATCCACCCTACATATAATTGTTTATTGGGGAGGCCGTGATTCATTCTGCATGAGTTGTTTCTTCCTCGTTGCATCAGAAACTGAAGTTTGTTGTTGACGGTCAACTGATATGTGTAGGAGCCGAGGAATAAATCATTGCTTTTGTAACAAGTGATGCTCCGTATATTGAAACAAATGATGATGCTCTCGAGTGCTATTTCCGAGCTTTGGAATTTGTCAATGCAACATTTATTGCTGAGGGAAGCAAAATTCCACATCCTAGATTGTCTGATTGCACCAAAATGACTGTACGACAGACTTTAGGCATAGGAGCTAAAATTGGGAAAGGTTTGGGAAAGAATCTTCAGGGAAGTTCAGTTCATGTAAATGTGAAGATGAAGAAAGATCGTTTTGGGCTTGGATTTAAGCCCAACTTTCAACAAAGAAACAAAGAAATGAAAAGAAGATGTGAAGACAGAAGGGCAAGATTAAAAGGAGAAGAAATTCCATGGGAACACGTGTCTTTCCCTCATTTGAAGTCCACATTCAAATCCGAAGGAATGGTTAATGTAGAACAACAGCTTGTTGATGCTCTTAAAGAAGAAAAGTTGACGAAAGATCAAAGCATGGTTGAGGAAGCTATGAAAGGATTAGTTATCAACATGATCACAAATGACCACAAGACTGGAAAATGCTTAGCTGGGATTCGCCCTTGTCTTCCTGGTGAAACGCTCAACAATTAGACTGTTGAAGATCTCCCTGTAGTTTTTAGTATTAATTCAGAGTAATACTCAGAACCAATCTTTACGCTTTTGCCCAAGAATATAAAAAGTTTTTGTTATCTTGTAAGGGAAATTATGTTAAGTTCACTTAATATCAAATATAAGAAGTTTTCTTAAAATTCTCAAATGGCAATCATTTTTTATATTTTTTACATTTTTACATTCATTATTTCTCATTCTTTATATTTATTTCATAAATTTACTATATCCTTTCGGAAATATGTCCGACTTAAATTTGTAGGTGTCACAATGTTAATAGCATGATTATTCATAAATTCAATCATGAGATAAATTTAGAGTGACATGTATGTTTGGAAGAAATCAATGAGTGTGAGGATGAAGAAAAATGTGATATTCCTACCGAATTGTTAAGACTGGTAGAAAAAGAAGATAAACAAATCTTACCTCACAAAGAAGTGATTGAGGATGTAAATCTGGGAACCAATGAAGAAATGAAAGAGGTGAAAATTGGTACTACTTTGTCAGCCCAGATAAAACAAAAATTGATAAATCTCCTCCAAGAGTTCAAAGATATCTTTGCTTGGTCTTATCAAGATATGACTGGTTTGAGTACGGATATAGTGATGCATAAACTTCTGATTAGTCCAGAATATAAACCTGTTCAAGAAAAGCTCAGACGAATGAGGCCAGAAATGTTGTTGCAGATTAAAGAGGAAGTGATGAAGCAGATTAATGCAGGTTTCCTACAGGCAGCCAAATATCCAGAATGGGTAGCCAACATAGTTCCAGTGCCAAAGAAGAATGAAAAAGTTCGAATGTGTGTGGATTACAGAGATCTTAACAAAGTTAGTCCGAAAGATAGCATTTCGTTACCTCACATAGACACATTGGTGGACAATACTGCAGGACATGCATGGTTTTCATTTATGGATGGCTTTTCATGATATAATCAGATGAATGAATGAGGACATGGACATGTGAACAATATGTTACAAAGTAATGTCATTTGGATTGAAAAATGCAGGGGCTGCCTATCAAAGAGTAATGGTAACTCTGTTTCATGACATGATGCATAAAAAGATTGAAGTATATGTGGATGACATGATTGCCAAGTCCCAAACCGAATAAGAATATATTCTAAATTTAATAAAGTTTTTCCAAAGATTGAGAAAGTATCAATTAAAGCTCAACCCCGCTAAATGCACTTTTGGGGTAACGTCAGGGAAGCTTTTGGGATTTATAGTCAGCCAAAAAGGAATCGAGATTGATCCAGATAAAGTAAAAGCAATTCAAGATATTCCACCACCTAATACAAAAAAAGAAGTTTTAGGCTTTTTGGGGAGATTAAACTATATATCTTGATTCATTTCTCAATTAACTGACAAATGTGATCCAGTGTTCAAGTTACTTTGAAAGAACAATCCTGAAGTCTGGAATGATGAATGTCAAGAAACTTTGGATATTATTAAGAAATATTTATCCAATGCCCCCATTTTAGTATCACAGTGCCTGATAGACCGTTAATTATTTACGTGACAGTCTTTGAAAATTCGATGGGATGCGTACTGGGACAGCATGGTGAATCTGGAAGAAAAGAAAAAGCCATTTATTATATGAGTAAGAAGTTTACTGATTGTGAAATTCGATACCCACCAATACAAAAATTATGTTGTACCTTGGTGTGGGTTACTCGAAGACTCAGACAATACATGTTATATCATACCACTTGGCTGATATCTAGACTTGATCCTTTAAAGTTCTTAATGGAATCATTGGCTTTAACATGCAAAATGGCTAGATGGGATGCGTACTGGGTTAATTCTTTACGTGACAGTCTTTGAAAATTCGATGGGATGCGTACTGGGACAGCATGATGAATCTGGAAGAAAAGAAAAAGCCATTTATTATATGAGTAAGAAGTTTACTGATTGTGAAATTCGATACCCACTAATACAAAAATTATGTTGTACCTTGGTGTGGGTTACTCGAAGACTCAGACAATACATGTTATATCATACCACTTGGCTGATATCTAGACTTGATCCTTTAAAGTTCTTAATGTAATCATCGGCTTTAACATGCAAAATGGCTAGATGGTAGATGTTATTATCCGAGTTTGATATCATATATGTCAACCAAAAAGCAATAAAAGGAAGTGTCATAGCTTTATTTTGATGGAGCCTCCAACGCCTTGGGACGAGGAATTGGGGTCGTGTTAATTTCTCTAGAAAATATTTATTATCCTTTTACAAGCAGATTGGAGTTCATTTGCACCAATAACATGGTGGAATATGAAGCTTGTGTCATGGGATTGAAGGCAGCCATAGAAAGAAAAATTAAATTTCTCAAGATATATGAAGATTCATCGTTAGTGGTGTATCAACTACGAGGAGAATAAGAAACGAAAGATCCCAAATTGCTGGAATACTGAGATTTTACCCTCAAATTAGTGAAAGAATTTGAAAGTGTCACCTTCAATTATCTCCCTCGAGAGGAAAATCAAATGGTAGATACTTTGGCTACATTAGCTGCTATGTTTCAAGCAAATAAAACTATTGATATGATGCCAATTAAAATGCAAGTATATGAAATTCATGCATATTGCTACAGTGTGGAAGAAGAGGCAGATGGCAAGCCATGGTATTATGATATCTTGCAATATATCAAGTATCAAAATTATCCATAAAATGCATCTGAGATTGATAAAAGAACATTGAGAAGAATGGCTGATGGATACTTTCTTGATGGTGAGACTTTGTATAGAAGAAGCATTGATCAAATGCTATTGAGATGTGTAAATACTAGCGAAGCTAGAAGCATTATTGAGGAAGTACACAGTGGGATATGTGGAATACATTCAAATAGTCTTTCCATGGCTAGAAATATAATGAGATATGGATATTATTGGGCTACCATGCATATAGATTGCATTGATTTTACAAGGAGATGTCATAAATGCTAGGTATATGCAGATAAGATTCGTGCACCTCCATCGCCTTTACATGTAATGATAGCACCTTGGCCATTTTCTATGTGGGGAATAGACGTCATTGAGGCAATCACGCCAAAAACATCAAATGGACATTGTTTTATCCTAGTGGCAATTGACTATTTTACCAAGTGGGTTGAAGCTGCTTCATATGCTAATATTAAGAGGTATACAATTTGCAAATTTATAAAGAAAGAAATAATCTGCCGGTATGGGCTACCAAAGAGAATCATTACAGATAATGCTCTGAACTTGAACAACAAAATAATGACTGAACTTTGTGCACAGTTTAAGATCAAACATGCAAACTCAGTGACATATCGCCCAAAGATGAATGGGGCAGTTGAAGAAGCAAATAAGAACATCAAGAGAATCATTACAAAGACTACTGAAACTTACAAAGATTGGTACGAGAAGTTACCTTTTGCTTTATATGCATATCAAACTACTGTGCGAACATCTACTGGGGCAACGTCTTTTTCTTTAGTCTATGGGATGAAAGCAATCTTACGGATTGAAGTTGAGATACCATCACTTTGAATCTTAAGAGAGGTAAATTTGGATGAGTCTGAATGGATCCAAGCTCGATTTGATCAATTGAATATTATTGATGAGAAGAGATTAAAAGCCATTTGCCATGGACAGATGTATCAGAAACGAATAATGAAGTCTCATGACAAGAAAGTACATCCGAGAGAATTTCAAGAGGGTGATCTAGTGTTGAAAAAGATCTTACCTATATATAAAGATTTCCGTGGGAAATGGATGCCTAATTGGGAAGAGACCTATGTTGTAAAAAAGACCTTTTTCGGAGGAACATTGATTTTGGCATAAATGGATGGAAAAGTTTTGAGAAACCCAATAAATTCAGATTCTATCATGAAATATTATGCTTAAAGAAGAAAAATAAAACAAAAAATAATAAAACAAATAAAATAAAAATAAAATAGAAAAAAAATGGTCAAGATGAAAACCCGCAAAGGGCGTCTTGCAACCAAATGAAGGATTTGAGTTGAAAACCTGAAAGGGCTGCTCAAATACATGTTGATATTAGGCATCTGGTAATTAAACCCTCTTAAGAGTTTAATATTTTGGGAGAAGCTTTATATCTACAAGCATTCTGGCAACGTTCGAGATCTTCCAGACATAAGCTTACCTCAGTGCTCTAAATTATATCAAGTTGATTAGTTTAGAAATACTTATGCTAATAATTTGTTGAGTCATTTGAATTTTTATCATTCCTATGTTTGCCATGACTTTGAATATATTTCTATATATTAATAGATTCCAAGTTTATCTTTTCGAAATTCAATTTATTTTCGAAATTCAATTTATTCTTTTATATAAATATCTTGCAAATGGATTAACATAATTTTGAAATAAGCAAAAGATTTATGGCTATTACTTTATGTTAATACTTTTAAGTGCATGAAATCCAAAGTAAGTCTTATCAACATTTGCAATCATAGAATCAGTTGGAAGCAAGTAAAACAGAAAAGCAGAAAAGAAATTCTGAACAAGGAGAATTGGACAGTGTTCTTTGAGCAAATATTTCCAATCAAACAGAAAGGTATGAAGAATGAAAATGGTGAAACAGTGACAGTGGAGCTTTGATGCTGACAGTTAAAGTATTTCACTTATATTCCCACCGAGCATTGTTCTTTAATAACATCATACAAAAGCTCTGAACACTATGCAAAGACTTCATTGATTGAAAAATCTAGGCATAAGCCACAGGAAAAGATGAATGTATTGTCAAATGTTTTACAAACTAGTAATTATGGTGCTAAACCAATGTTACGATCATATGGTGTTTCCATTTATTGATCCAAAATGAAGTTTGTCTTCTTCAACACCAAGCTTTGAAGTGAGATATGATGAAGATTTTTTCCACAGAAGTGAAGCTAAAATTTTAACAACAAGAAACTAGTGGAGCCAACTAAGATTGAACAGCAGATTGTTGTTAAGCATCTCGACATAATATGGTCTGAATAGCTTTGTTCAATATCCAATTAGATGCGGAGACATGAAAGGAATTAGAATAAATCCTCATTCTGATGTGTTTCAAAAATCAGAACATACTGCTCTCTTAATTTATCTCTACTAAGTTTGGCATATCTACATCTACATTCTTCAAAGATGATACATTCTTCAAAGATGATAGATTCTCTCTCCAAAGATGATAGATTCTCTCTCCAAAGATGATAGATTCTCTCTTCAAAGATGATAGATTCTCTTTTCAAAGAAGAAAGATTTATTGGATTTATATACAAGTTCAGAAAAAAAAAACCGATTTATCAAAGACCAAATGGGGCATCAAGGTCATAGTTCTAACTACGATGAGAGTTCCAGTTTGAAATGATTTTGAATAAGTGAAAGAAGACAGAGTTTGCCACTTTAAGATCAAATAAAAATGAACTTAATATTCATGCATCATATTTAGACATTTGCAAAAATAGTGGTATTTTCATTCATTTTATTCATGTTGAATATTTGACAGGAATTTCAAAGATTTTAGCAAAGATTCGAATCCATCATTCAATGAATCAACATTTTCAGAAGAGTTCATAATGAGAAGAACTCATCTAAAGAGGAAGAAGAAGTTCATAATGAGAAGAGCTTGTTTAACCTTTTGCATGACTCTATCACAGAAGGAGATAGATCAACATCAACATTTTCAGAAGAGTTCATAATGAGAAGAACTCATCTGAAGAGGAAGAAGAAGTTCATAATGAGAAGAGCTTGTTCAACCTTTTGCTTGATTCTATCACAGAAGGAGATAGATCAGCATCAACATTTTCATAAGAGTTCATAATGAGAAGAACTCATCTGAAGAGGAAGAAGAAGTTCATAATGAGAAGAGCTTGTTCAACTTTTTGCATGACTCTATCACAGAAGGAGATAGATCAGCATCAACATTTCCAGAAGTGTTCATAATGAGAAGAACTCATCTGAAGAAGAAGAACTTGTTCAACCTTAATTTGATTTATCACATATTGAAGTTGAATTAACAATACCTCTTTTGAAGGTCAATATTTCCAGAAGAGTTCATAATGAGAAGAACTCATTTGAAGAAGAAGAAGTTCATAATGAGAAGAGCTTGTTCAACCTTTTGCATGACTCTATCACAGAAGGAGATAGATCAGCATCAACATTTCCAGAAGTGTTCATAATGAGAAGAACTTGTTCAACCTTAATTTGATTCATCACATATTGAAGTTGAATTAACAATACCTCTTTTGATGGTCAATATTTCCAGAAGAGTTCATAATGAGAAGAACTCATCTGAAGAATAAGAAATTCATAATGAGAAGAGCTTGTTCAACCTTTTGCTAGATCTTGTCGAAGAAAAAGATAGATTATCATATTATCATCCCCAGTAGAAGAATAGAAGAGTTCATAATGAGAAGAACTAATCCCCAAAGAACAACTTATTCAACCTTTCAATCTTAATCAAGAAAAGTCAAATGAAAAAAACTCATTGTCTTTTTTCGTCTTTGCCCTATTCTTGTTAACACAAGAAGTAGACATCAGTTTTTTTCATTTTATTTATTTATTTATTTATTTATTTATTTATTATTATTATTATTATTATTAATAAATATTATTTACATTACAGGCCTAAAACCAAACCGGACCGGCCCAATTACAAGAGTCCAACCCAGACCGGCCCAATAAAAAAACCCTAAACCCATTTAGGGTTTTCATCCAATA
The DNA here is from genome assembly GCF_006381635.1 of Hibiscus syriacus. Classification (NCBI taxonomy): domain Eukaryota; kingdom Viridiplantae; phylum Streptophyta; class Magnoliopsida; order Malvales; family Malvaceae; genus Hibiscus; species Hibiscus syriacus. The sequence goes on along the minus strand of NW_024062267.1, from coordinate 33,322 downwards.
CCCCAACCACCGCAGATCCTCAGCCGTTGGATCTAACCTTGATCCAACAGTCCACATGGTTCCAAATGAAACCCTAGGGTATCATCACCCTAGGGCCACGACGCCGACCGCCTCTCTGACACCTCCACCAGCCGCTGCCACGCTTCAACAGGAGCCTCCAGAAGATTTGAAGAAAACCGTCCACATTGAGGGCTATGGTGAGTCACCACTATAGTTTGGTGACTCGCCAAACTCCAACCCTTTTACCCGGTCCGAGACGATCACCGGTGATGGTTATAAAGCCATCGACCGAACCTGCAAAATAAAGACATAGAGCAACAGAGAAGAAGACAACCACCAAAAACCACCAAAACATCAAAACTAAAATTAAGAGAAACCTTACCAAGGAAGCTGCGACGCCATCGGAGACTCCACGCGCCATCGAAAGCCTTCGAAAACTGAAGGTATTTTCGTAGATTTGCTCTGATTGAGAGCTTTTTAAAGGAAATAGAGGTCATATTCGGCCTTAGGGCGACGAGATCTAAATTTTGGGGTAGTTTGGTAATCTTCGGCCACCGGAGACGGTGGCCGGCAGCGACGATCGGCGCCGAAATACGGCGGCCGACCTTCCTCCGATTGGAGGAATTTAGAGAGAGGCGAGAGAGTTTTTTAATCTCTCTCAGTTAGAGAGAGAATGGGAAAGAAGAGAATGAGAGAAATGGCCAAGGGCCGACCATATTAGGGTTTAAATACCTCTTCCCAAACGACGCCATTTTGGGGAGGGGTATATGCGTAATTTTAAATGGGTAAATTATACACGTTGTCATCCCATATTTGTAAACTTCTATTTTAGTCACTGAAATCAAATTTAGATCCTTTTAATTCGGTCTATGAATTTTATTTAATTTATAATTTAGTCATTAGCATAAATATATAGATTTTAGGCAAATAACCAATTTAGCCATTATAATTTTATTAATGGATATTTTAACCCCGAAAAGCATGTTTTAATTTATTCTAATTTGATGTTTGAATTTAATATATGTTCATTTTAGTCACTAAATTAATAAATAGGTAAAATAACATGTTTAGCCACTGTAATATTAAATAAATAATTACAAATTAAGGCATTTAATTTTAATATGTTATAATTTAATCACTAATTTTAATTTATTTACAAGTTTTATTACTTTTTAATACCCTAGTTTCAACTTTGTCTATTTTAGTCACTATTTAGTTATATTTTAAATTTCAATATATTTAATTATTATTATTATTATTATTATTATTTAGTCATATAAATATATATAATAATATTTATTTATAATATTTATTAAATAAAAATCCTATTTATAAATTTAATTTTATATAAATTACTTTTAGGAAAAATAATTATATTTAATATGTATTTTTAATATTAAGAAAATGGTTGTCTTAAAGCAACTAGAAGTCTTTTTCTGATATTCTATTATGTATTAACTTATTTTAATTATTCTTAGAGAAAATATTTTATTTATTTATTTTTTAATATTAAGAAAGGGGGTTGTCTTAAAGCAACTAGAAGTTCTTTTATGATATTTCTAAATAAATAAATATCTTATTTATAAATATTAATATATCTTTCCGAAAATTATACTAATAAATTTGAAATCACAGGATTATGAATTAAATATATTTTTTGAATTCTTAAATTTCCAATAATAGAGACAATTTATAATTAATGGGTACCAATTTTGGGCGTTATAGGGGTGTTAATCATTCTCTAAACGTAACCGATCACGAACCCTTTTTTACTAAATTTTTTTATTATACGCAGATCAGTTTATCTTTTAAATTATGTTTTCTTAAAAAACTATTTTAAAAGATTATTTTTAAGTAGTTGACCTACCTAACCCAAAAAGATCAATGACGACTCCCAAAACATTTTTTAAATCAAAATAATTTATTTATCTATTTTATTTTTTCGCCAAGTAAAAATTCGTGACCGGGCGAAAACTGATTACGACACCTACCTTTGCAAATATGTGGTCATGGCCTACTTTAGGACAGTATGAGGTAAATTCTCTTAGCAAAAAGCAAGTTAGATTATTTGGTTTACCAAATCTTACGGATCACTCCATAATATATGATTTTGGTGGGTAGAGTCGTAAATAAACTAAGTTTGAATGAATAAGATTATGTTTGTATCAGTTTGTTTGCTTTTAAAGTGGTTTATGTTCGTTTGTTTATTTTTGAAGTTGTTTATGTTTTGTTCATTTAGTATTCGTGAACATGTTTGTTTAATATTCGCGAACATTTACATTTATATGTTCATCAACATGTTCATTTAACGTTTCGTCAATATATTCATTTAGCATTTGCAAACGTATTCGTTTTTATGGTTAGAGTCTCCTAGGTAACCAACACTCTTTTTTATCTTTTTATTTGCAAGTAAAAAAAATGGTGAAACTATGTCAGTACTCTTTTTAGCTAAAGAAGAAGGGGGGAATAAATAAACAAATAAAAGATAAAGATAAAGAAGCAAAAAAAAAAAAAAACCCCATTAGGAACTGTCTTGCTTCTTTCTCTGTCTTTGCTTTCCATGTAGGTCCCTATCCCTTTGTACTTAACCTGCTTTTCCACCCTTTTCTTTGTCTCTTCAACAAATTTTACTTATACGCTGTTCTTCTGCACATGCATTGTTCAATTGCAGTGTAATTGTATTTTGCTCTTTTGCTTCTGGCTATATGCTATAATTCTTTGGAATTGTTACTGATTTTGTTATGGGATCTATTGGTAACCCAAAAGCCTGGGTGCCATACGTGAACACCGAAGACTGTTCCCGAGGTTTTTGTAGCTTGTATTGTCCTCAATGGTGCTACATCATCTACCCTCCACCACCTCCAATACAATTCACTGCCGGTAATGATTCACCCCCAAGTTTCTCCCCTCTTGTGATTGCCATTAGCGGCGTTTTGGCCAGTGCTTTTCTTCTGGTGAGTTACTACACAATAACATCAAAGTATTGTGGGAGGGTGGAGTCCATTAGTGGAAGAGAGAATGATCATGGAACCGATGAAGTAGTGGAAGATGATGATCACAACCCATCTGCACATGAGCCGTGGCAGATTTCGACTACCGGATTGGATGAGGCTTTGATCAAGTCCATCACGGCTTTCAGATACAAAAAGGGTGATGGTTTCGTCGAAGGAACTGATTGCTCGGTCTGCCTCAACGAGTTCCAAGATGATGAGAGTTTAAGGTTGTTGCCTAAATGCAGCCATGCTTTCCATCACCCCTGCATTGATACATGGCTTAGGTCTCACTCCAATTGCCCTTTATGTCGAGCTAATATAGTGTTTATTACTGCTTCAGCAGCACCTCCGTTGCCGTCCCCGGTGACGGAAACTCCTCCAGGAAATGAACATCTAGATGATGAACAAGAATCGCAAAGAGACGCCGTGATTCATATTAGAGAAGAAGATTATGTTCAACAGATGAGAAGGTCAATCTCTATGGACCATTTATGTGAAACCCAAGTTTCAGTTGCAGGTCAAGAGGGAGATAGCAGTAAGATTAGCAGTAGAATGAGTGTGTTGCAATGTGTAATGAACCCTGCTGCAATGAAGAGATCATTTTCAAGTGGTAGATTCTTTCTTTCTAGGCAAGGAAGAGTAAGAGATCTATCTATACCTCTTTAAAATCTATAGCTTTTATATGGGAAACCGATCATATTCATAGTCGTATAATCATGATTCTTGATTCATGAAAATGATAAGAGCGATTGTGTGACTGTGCAATAGTTACATATGTAATTGTATGTAATGGTATAAGATCATAAGCCTAAGTGAGAACTACAATCATCTTGTGCAATCCAAAACTTATTTCAATGTTTTTGGACTTTCTCGCTTACCTGGTTCATTAATTAGATCGTGAAAAACACGTGTTACATTTTGTATCCGATTTTAAATATTAATAAACATCAACTTTGTCCCTAGACCATTTCAATGGGCTTTTTTGGACCACAATTTTCTTTTAAGAAATATAGCTCATGATTTACTAGTTGAACAAAGTCACACAAGGCCCAATATTTCTTTGCTTTTGGTTCCCTGCTGAGTGCTCGAGTCCTCTCTGTTGTTTGTTTCCATTTGGGATGATCATCGATGCATGCTCATACGTATATATTTTATTTTTCTTTTATCGATTGCCTCTAATTTATTTTCTTCATATCTTTATAATTGACGACGACATTAATTTTGACGTTGGTCGTCTATTGACCGTATTCATTATCTTTTTTGTTTCTATTATTATATTTTTAGTTTTTTAGTTTTTAAATATTAATAACTATGTCTTTTGTAGTACACGTTTTCGACCCTTTGGTAATTGTTTTCTTCTATGGTGACATTTATTTGTTTATGTTGATATTTCATGCTTTGGATCATTGGATTAGATTTGAATATGTAATTTGTGTTCGTTGATAATTTTTTTATGTCGTTCGGCTTTAATTTACTATTTATCAATGATATTTTAATAATTTGATCTCCTTTTGCCGATGTAATAAAACATGTTTGTATCTATCTTTTGTTCAAATTTACTTAATTAGATATTAAGTGACTAATTTTTGTATTATTGATTATAAAAAATACTCTATATTTAATTTACCGTTATGATTATAAATGTCTATTATAATTTAGATATTTTATATTTTTAATAAATCAAATATTAAAATAATTGATTAATAGATTAAATATTAACGAAGACAAATGAAAGAAAAAGAGACGGTGAAGATCGATCCGACGTCACTGCATGGTTTACAGAAGAAGACACAAGTCTCAATTAAGGTAAAGAGTGGTACGTACATAAACAAACAAAAATAAGAGAGATGATGCATGGATCGAGTCCCCAGAAAATAATTGATCTTTAAACATCTCTAAAACTCTCAGCTTTATTCATCTGTTGCAAAAACTACAAGAAAGTAGAGAATCACTTTTTCCAATACCCTTCCCCGTCGCATGCACCAATGTCAACTTTCCAGTTCTCTTCATCATCGTAAAACCTGCTCCTACCAGAACTTGTCTCCTCTATTATAAGAGAAACACAGACATGAGAGACCAGAGATTCATTTACAACCACCCTATCAAGTGCTTGTACGTTATTGGATTGGATTTTCTTGCAAGTTTTCGAACCAAGATGCGTGTTTTGCTATACAAAATATGACTTATGGCTCTGGTCTTTGGACTAAAACGGCCTTCTCCAGCTGCTAAATATCAATTTATATGTGTTGCTGGTTGAAACGGGACTGTAGTGTCTTACGGTTCACTGCTTTTAGTTTCGACGGAGAATTATAGTCGTTTGATTATTAGAGGGAAAAGAAAGAACGTACAGGTTGAAGATGATGATGAACCGTCGTTGAGAGATGGAAAGAGAGTCACCTTCTCTTGGTGACTTATATACAAGCCCCTTAATGTTGGTGTCAATTCTAAGGTGATGATGACGATGATCACGCGAGTCTGCCAGAGTTAACCTTAAGGGATAAAACTCCTGAGACTTTAATGAACCGAGGGCTTCCGAAATTATAAGTAGAGGAATAACAACATAAGTATGATTTGCGGAAAAATTTCTGAGGAATAATCATAGGTATTATAACGTAAATTCATAATGTTTGATGTAATTTTATGTCATATTCATCTCTGGCCACTGATAAACTCCGATTTTTAGTGAAAAACCTAACGAGAATCGACTGTGTTTGATGTATGGATTGCATGAGACCTCAACAACGATCCCATTGCCATTTAAAGTAAAAACAATAACTAGTAACAAAGTTCTATATATTTCATACACACTACTTCATTGGCTCAAGCTACATACATACATGGGAAGTAAAAATTCCAGAAACTCGAGAAAAAAAAAGTGGGTGGTATTTTGGTGACTTGGATGGATCAACATAAGTCAGTTTCATCTTCCTCAATTACTTCGATCATGTGGTGAACTGCCCTTGCAATGTCATCTACTGAACTGAGTTGGCATCCTTCTTCAACCTGCATTCAGAATGTTTCAAATTTTAGCCCAAAACTCTATGGTTTTCTTCAATCATACATGGAAATGAAAATAACTAAACAGAGTTGGTCTAAAATTATGGATAATGACATTTTTCCCTTTCAAGGAGAAAAACAAAATTACATGACTAGCAACAATATTTGAAGATGACCATCTCTTTATAGTCGTAGACAGGGATGGATTAGGAGCGGGCTGGGACAGCCGTTCCTGAATTTTCTTTTTTGGATAAATTTCATTTTATTATCGTACCATGATATTTTCAAATTCCTATGTATTTTAAATATTTTTTTTTCTCCTAAATTTTATAGGTATGTCGTTTTAAAATTTTATCAGTTCGTCCCTAACATGAAATTTTGCATTGGTCGTAGAATGACATTGTGATATTTTGACTTTAAAAAACCATATGTTATATTGCAATGAGTGTTATCACCTTGGCACTGATAGAGTAGAGAACTAATGGATCCATGGTGGTGACGTTGAGGTGGAGGATGGAAAGGTAAAGTGATTGGAAACCGGCAACAAGCTTGGAAAGTTGCGTGGGACCTTTCCGTGAGAGGATTCGAAGATTAGCATGAGTTTCGACCAACGTCACCTCGATATCCGCCTTTGCTGCCTTGGCCGTTGATGCATATTTGTTAGGGATCTGAGACCAGGTGGTGTGAGGATGCATGAAAAATTGTTCAAATGGTGATGGCGATGGCAGATTGGAGTTGGTGTTGCTGGTTTCTTTAATGGCAGCAGTAGCTGCAGTTGCAGTTGGTCTTACTTGTTGCAGTACCCGAAGCTTTTCAGCTTCAAGGATTTGCAAAAGATGCTCAAGCTCCTTCACAAACTCTATGGCACCACCAACTATGGATGCTTGATCACCCTGCACATGCAAAAATGAAAATGATTTATGTTAAACTTCTGATTTGGGAGAAAAATGGGTAATTTGCAGTATCCTTTGATGTTTACTATTACCAAAATTTAGAGGAACAGCTTTTCTTGTATGATTTTCAGCTTTTGCATGACTAGCAAACAAAAGAATAATACAAAGAAAAGCAAAAGGCAATAATAGAATTCTTTTAAAAATTTGCCGATTCTAGTTGAAACTTTTTCACCTTGACAAGCTCTGATAGATTTTGCTGAAACATTATGCTAAACTATTATTGAACTTTAGACTTCAATCAGTCCAGCTTTTCAGAACTGTACTGAATCACATCAGAATTGTATTTCTCTTAAGCACATCAATTAGTTATCCAGTAAAATGGATAACATCAATTTAGTATATAAACCCGTGTTATACATGTTCATCATAATTACCAGGGCATCCCAACATAGAACTGTATACTGTCCCTTATCCTGAGTTTTAATGGCTGGGAACTAAAAGGAAAGGAAGCAGAACATACCCTTTGGACATAAGATTCAGGCATGAGGGAGCGTAGAACAACCAGATGTTCGTTCATTTGCTTCCGCCTGTTTCTCTCAACTGCAATGTGAGTCATTCTCTGAGTCTCGGCCTCTTCTTTGTTCTTGCAAACCCTCGGCTTTCTCCTCCGCTTTTTCCTCCCTTGAACCGCCAAGTTCGGCCTCCGCTCGACAGTTTCCGTTGCTGTCGAGGGGATGCATTGTGGGGGAGGAGTATTCACCACCATAGGAAAGCAATTCAGAACCGTACTGCTAGCTTGATCTTGGGAACTGAAAATATTTTCCATTGAGAAAGTAGACACGAAAGAGTCATTGCTGCTGTATGGAGTTGCAGATAAGGTATCGTAGATAACGAAGTTCAAGAGCTCGTTGGAAGAAAGAGTTTCAAGTGTCATTTCTTTCAAGAGAAATTTGAGAGCGAGAGGAAGAGATAAAGAGACACTAGGAGAGGTTAAAATGAAGATGCTTTCTGGTTTTCCAAAGGTAAATCCATTTATATTCAAGAAGCTAAAACGAGAGATACGGTGCACGTGAGAGGGGCAGGGAAAAGAAAGAAGCTCAAACACTAAACCCTGTTTCAAATTTAGGGTTTGTCTTCCCGATTCTTAAAGATGCTGTCAACACTGGCGCAGCCCTCTGCAATGGAAACCGTGGGGTACCCAAATCTATATAGAAATAAGAATACCAACAACACACAAACATGCTGGTTAAAAGCTAACCCTTAAAATTTAAAATAATTCGACAATAAATATTTAAACACTTGTAAATATCATACTCAAAAATGAAATTTTTACAAATAACAATCATTCTTTAAATCACTGAATACGAAAACAAAACCCATTATGCATAGACTTAGGTTAGAAAAGGCCTATTATTAACTGGAACATGAAAAGAATAATGTGGTGCCTTATTTTCAATCAAAACCCATTATTAATCTTTCAATTTTCAATTAAAACAAAAATGCTTTCATGCATAAATTTGCTACAGTACTGGTGAAGAGGACTGATGGAGGTGGACCAATTTTGTCAGACACATTGCAGAGTAATCCACGTGACCGTCAGCTTCGCTACACTTAAAAAGTATGCAATCTTCTATAATATAATCTCTCGGCTTTTCCTTTTTCTCTGCTTTTACCTCTCGTAATTCATACTGATCGTGCTAAGCTTTTCCTATTATTTCCTCTCTGCTATTGTCTTTTAATTCTTTTGTACAAATAAATGTCGATATCTACAACTCATAAGCTCCAAAAATACGTGACATTACCACTAGGCATCTGTATACTGAAGCTGTAGCTTCTACGGAATGTGATAAATGATGGGCTTATATCATATGCACTACATAATATATATATATATATATATATGCATGTGCATGATCACGGGCATGCTTGATATTTTCTTGATCTTTGAGTAGTGTTTCGTTCCATAAAATTATGATTTTATATTCTATTTAATAAGACAACTATAACGATATATCATATATTTATAATGATTGATTGATAAATGAGAAATTGGCGTAGAAAGTAATTTACTTATGAGTTAAGTTGAAATAAATGAAGAGCTTAAATCACAAGACGATTATTCTATGTAATTGTTACTTTAATTCACAAGACAAAAATATTATGCATTAATAACTCCTTGGTTCTCGGATATTACTACTTCATTGTTCAAACTCCCCAATAATTGTTTCAGTATAAATATCTTATTTAAACAATGTAGATCTACAAGTTACACACACAATATTTCTCTATTTTTTGAACAATTTCGGTGATAGAAAAAGGTGGTGTAATACCCTTAACTCATATATGTTACCGCATACGAGTTAAATATATCACATCAATCGTATAAAAAAACGTTAAAATTTTGGTTCTTTAAAATCTTAAAATGCATTTCTTTATTTTTAAAACTAATAATCACATATAACCATAATGTAATATTTAAAAACATAATTTAATATTGTAATATTCATTTATTTTATTTATAGTAGTTAATATTACCTATTTTAAAACAATTTTAGGTATTATGTTATAAATAGTTATATAATTATAAATATTAAAGCAACTAAAACCACATTAATATACATGCAACTAACTACAAATACAACAAAACAAGATGTCCTTACTGATTCTGGTGTCGGACTTGATTTCCCCGTAATGACGGTGCGCATTCTACCTTGCTCGCTAGCTTAATACCTACGTGTAAACCAATCACACGCTAAGTTTTCAACTTACTGAGGCAACATAATAAAATAAATAAAACTTTTAACATATAGAACAAGTGTTATCATATAAAAATATTATTAAAATTAAATATGTATAAGTTCAATTGCGATCAATAAAATTATTTGCATATACTAGCAGTTATAAATTTAACTGTCAGTTCAAATCCCGTAATAAAAAATTTACTTAAATAGTCTGACAATCAACAATATTATGTCATATCAATTATGTACTACTCTATTTCAATTCGTGTTATTGCCCACTGTATCATCATAAGAATATATTGTACGTGAGTCAATAAACGAGTTTGCGTGTTATTTGTTGTTTTATTATTAGTAACAGTTTGCACTTTCAGTGCCAGTGACAGTAATGTATAGGTAATGTAAAATACAACATCACTATACTAGTAATCCAATATAGATTTCACAATGTCATAACATCTTGAACCCACAATGCACATATAGTGCCAGTATAAGTAATCAGTGAACAATAATCAATAAGCACTACACCTCATGACATGTCATTTGTACCACTAACCTTCAATCTCATACAATGGGCGTAATTCAAAAATCATATATTGATCTCCATATAAAACATCCATATAATCGAATATAAATAAAAATCCTATAAAAATCAATTTTGGGCAGTTCATACCCAAATTATTCACATGCTATAAAATAAACAATAATAAAATGTTGTATTTTTTAAAAATACAATTTAAAAATATTTTCTTTTCAGATCAATTGAGGTTGACTCATCGCAAGTCATCATCGTATCATTTTATATAAAAAGTTAGTTGCACTCACCTGTTGCCTCACTAGCTTTAATACTACGATCATTTCACTCTATGGTTTTATCATTTTCTTTTAATTCACTTTTATCTTACTTTCGGTCGCGATCTACACATCAATCGATTTCTCGACATATATAATTTCAAACATATATTAGTATTGATACTTATATAATAAATTCTAATTCAAATCAAAATTCTTAAAATACTATTCATGTACTTTAGATACTAATTTCTTACTAAACCGAAATCGACCTTAACTCTATTAAATTATCTTTCCAAATCCTTTAATAAGTCACTTTAATCCATATCATTCATCGGTTTCCTACAATATTCAACACTTTTCAATTAATACATTAGTATTGTAATTTTGTAGTTTTCACCACCAACTTTTCAAAATTCCCGAATAGACCCCTTAAAATACACAACTTTTCATTTCAATCCAAAATCCACATTCCATCACTAATTTCCAGCATAGTGTTTTAAATTTTCAAATGCTTAACTCTTGATCCTTCCATTATTCCAAACTTGCGAAAATGATCTCCTAACTTATCATGGTTCCATAATAATCCAAAACTCAGTTCCAGTTCGTGAAAATCATCCTTAAATCCAATCTAATCCCTAGGATATTTTTATTAAAATTTTCTAATTATTCATCCTTATGGCCAAAAATTACAATGTAGTCCCCTAACGGTCTCCAATTTGTTTTCAAGCTTGAATCATCATCCAACGTTCATTTCTAATCAAGTTTAACCATTCTAAATCAATCCTAAATTCAATGTCTCATCACACTAATAATAAATTTAAGTATGAGACCATAACTTTCTCATTTTTGCTCGTGGATCCTTCTAATTTCCATAATTTACAAAATGGTCATCTAATTTATTCAAGCTTCAATTTAATCCAAAGCATGATTTCAAGCACATATGATCACTTCCATTATCATTATAAACCCTTAAGAAAATTTTGAAAATTTTCCAACAATTTTCCTTATAGGCCGAATACTTTGAATATTTACTAAATAGTCCCTAAATTTGTTTCAAGCTCAATGTCAACAATTCCAATTTATTTTCATATCAAATTCACTTCAAAATCAACATTTCTTCATGAAAAACCTTAGTGGTCAAACCTTATTCATGAACTTCTACTCAATTCCAATAAATTTTTATGCTTGATTATACTTCCATAACACTTTCAAATCAAAATTTAATCTTATTTTAGCTTTCTATTTAACCACAATAAATACCCACTTCACCATTTAAGCATGAAATGATGAAATACCTACACCAATTTGTAGAGAATTAAGTGTAGAATATTTTCTTATTTCACACTTTAGTCCAAATTCTCACTAAAATAGACCAAAAAATAAAAAAGAAAACCTTAATCACCTTGGAGTCATAGCAGTTTCTGGAGAAGAGAAGAGTTATCTTGAAATTTCTTACAAAATATATCCTTAAAAGTCCAATTTAAAATAAATTAAGATTCATTTTAGCCCAAAAGTCAAAATTACCCTTAATGAATTCTATTTTTTACCAACATTCCATCCTTTTATCTCATTTTAATATCCTTAAATAAGTATAAAAATCTCATTTATCAATTTCCATCTTTTTCCCTTTTAATTTTCCAAAAAATTAATTTAATCACTAAATTTCACTATTCCACTCTAACATAGAAATTCCTCCAAATTTCACTAATTCACATCAAATTCCACTAATTAAAAATATCAATATAATATTTCTAGCCCCTAAATACCTTCCTTCAAAATTTTGAAGACTTTCGATTCGATCTGATTATCCGAATATTTTTTCGATCTTTATCGCTTAATGAACTTTTATACCAACTCCAAATCAAAAATATAAACTCATTATAATTACATTCTTGGGCTGAACCACTCATTTACAGAACCAAAATATATCTTTTGAAAATTTTTATTTTTAGTCCCTGAGTTTTTGCAAATTTACACTTTGGTCCCAAACTTTCAAAATTTACTTTTCAATCAACAGTCCAAAATTTGGGATATTACAACATGTTACAATTCACTGATCACTACAGTTATGCTATTGTTATGTTCATCTTGTTGTTGTATCATAGTAGATAGTCTATCAATGTTTTACAACATTGTAGGAGCCGATAAATATATCTTAAAGAAATTGTAAAATTACACCACAACGACTATGCTCATATGATTTCATGTCTACATATGAATAAATAATTTCATTCTTTATTTTGAATTTTGCATTCATTACGTTTTATTCAATTCATTAATAATATTGATTTTTTATTATTTATTTCTCGGATTAACGTATTGCGAACAACATCTTTATACTAAGCTATAGCTTCTACGAAATGTGGTAAATGATGGGCTTATATCATATGCACAACATAACATACATGCACATGCATGCATGTGCATGATCACGGGCATGCTCGATATATATTTTCTGGGTCTTTGAGTAGCGTTTCGTTACAAGAAACATATATACTTAATAATGAGAAGAATATAGAAACAGTTCATGAAAGTAATATACATGAGAAATGAAGGACATGATCGTGAGAATCAGAACAAAAACAGTTTATATATCAATTTAATGTATACTTTTCGGATTTAAAAAAAATGTTAACGTCCATCTCTAAGACCGCATTTTACTGCGTAAATACAACAATAAAATATGTTGGAAATTTAAATCTTGATGTTTGTCTAACAGAACAAACTGAATTGAAAAGATTACCTCATATTAGGTCTCTATCCGATCCAAATTAATCAATTAATGAATCGAATACCAATGATTATATCGATATTCATAAATAAGAAAAACCTAGTTTTCATAAAATAATTGATTGAATAAAATATGAAAAATGTATTAATGTTAAAAGGAAATTGTTATGATTTAGATGGTGATTCGAAGTCAGGGTCGGAGTTGGTATTATGAATAGTTTTGGAATAGAAGGTTGGGGGAGAGTAACATCAAGTGTGATGGTCGTGTCTTGAATGATTATAAGGATAAGAGGAGTATATGTACCTTCTAGGAGGGGGGCTCCTCAAGTTCGTATCGTCCATTTGGCCTTGCTTATTATTGTGGACAATAATGTGACTAGCATATCCTTTCATGTGATTTTTTTATTATGTTGTATCAGTTCTTATTTTTAATAAAATATTTTACATTTGAATATAAAAATATAATTAGTTAGATATTAATTCGTGGAGGAGGGTTGTCCTTAGGAGGAGTTGTTATGCTAGTTCCCGCCATGCTGCCGAGTAACCTTGGTCTGGTTGGCGAGCCTATCGGGTGTCACCCTCGTCGAGTTGGAACACGACAATGTTATAAATTCAATTCGCAAATTATTGTCTTTTACATTTTGGACTTGTCTTTTTCTAAATTTGCCATCGGTGGCCAAACACCTAGCATCTTTGTAAGCGTTTCCAGTCTACCAATGGTGGATTGTATTAGCCATATACAGAACTTCCAGTGCTTTTGAAAATGACTTATCAGCAGTCGCATAGAAAGGCAAGTCGTGTAGCAGGAAAATTGTTTACTTTTCATGTAAAATTTTACTCCATACTAACCTCAAAAACTCTCCTCCGTATTATTTCCTGTGAGCTATAAATTTTTATCCATGTTTTCTCCTCCACGAGTCTCTGATACTTCACCGGCAACATCTATTCCGGTCATCGGAGGGGATCGTAAATTCAGCAAAGACAATACAACCTCTGTTCCAATTACCTGTCGGAATTAAACGAATTACGTTTTCTCTACCGTAACCCATGTTACTTAAAGATGATAAAAAAAAGGAATTTTCTTTGGGAAAAAATTAAAAAAGAATCCTAATTTTAGTAATAAAACGTGAAAGTAGTTGTACCCAGAAGCTAAAATTACATAAATTGGATTAAAGTAATGTTAAACTGTGAGATTCTAATGATTTGAGGCATGGGTATTTGATTAAACATCCTAAGATAGTAAAATCAACGGAAATTTTGTTATTTTTGTTTATGGAAGACGACAAACTGAATGAAAACAGCTATAACAGATGAAACAGCATTAATGGGAATCTAAAACCTTACAGGATTGAACGGTATTTGTATAAAGGCTTTTAGGTTGCCTTTTTAAAGCCCGTGTTTTTTTCTTAACAACGAGCCAAGTTGTCTGGGCCTTGCAAAATAATTAAAATTATTAATTATTAATTATTGTCTCCCCACTCGTAACAAAATTTAGTTCTTAGGGTTTTCATTCCTCTCTTTCAATCTTCCTCCGCTCGCCCCCATCATGGGAAAGAAGAAATCTAAAGAACCAGTCACGGTGGCCGTATCAGACACTGTTGCAGCTCAATCCGATGCCTTTAAAACTATCTTCGGTGACGTTTCGCAGCCAGATACCGCCGTTTCTTCCCTTTTCTCTGATGACAATCCATTCAAAAGAAAGTCAATAGAATCCGTTGAAGATCATAAAAATGATGGTTCATTGGTTTCGGGTGCACCGCCATTGAAGCGTGGGAAGCGGAAGGAGAAAGAAGAAGGTGAAATCCCCACTTTTGGTTCAAGCGAAGAGGGAACCGAGGCTCATAAATCAAAGAAAGGTAGGAATCCAGAAAACCTAAATTTGGGCTCTTTAGATAATTTTGAAAGTTCAGGTCTTGATGCAAAAAGAAAATTGAGCGAGGAAAAGAAGGAAGCACCCGAAAGCCTAAAAGGCCTGAAAAAGAATAAAAGGAAGAGGGAAGAGGTGGAGAAAGAGTACGAGGAAAGGAAATATGGGGCGGTGGCGGTGGAGTCAGATGCTGAGGAGAAGGTCGTTGTGGGGCAAAAGAGGAAGAAGCCAGAGGACGTTAGGGTGGTTGCTTCGGTTCCAAAAGAAGGGTTTGATGATGAAAGTAAACTTTTGAGGACTGTATTTGTAGGAAATTTGCCGATTCAAGTGAAGAAGAAAGTGTTGATAAAGGAGTTTAGCAAGTTTGGAGAGATTGAGTCTGTTAGAATTCGATCTGTTCCTTTAAACGATGTGAGTTTTCTGTGATTCTTTCTGCTCTTTTGGCTCATTGATTTTTCAGTTGATGATTTTTCTAATTGTTTTCTTTCCTGTCTAGACTAAGAAGCCCAGAAAAGGAGCTGTAATGTTAAAGCAAATTAATGACAAAGCTGATAGGTAAGTCTTTAATTCAAAAAGGAGCTACAATTACACTTTCGGATTGCTAATTTTATTGTACACCTAATATTTAATATTTGTGCATTGTTATCCCATGAAATATGAATTGGTGAACAAACTTCTGCTTAAAACTATGTTTACATTGAACCTTTATACATTTATGGCTTCAAGTAACTTGATTCTGAATACATGTGATTGGTTTACTCGATCATCTACTTTGTTTATTTGATGTAAACGACTCCCTGTTAATCACTAATGTTGATTTTCTTTGCAGTGTCCATGCATACGTCGTTTTCAAAACAGAGCAGTCTGCTGAGGAATCTTTAGCCAACAACATGGCTGTGGTATGTGTTTTACTACTGTTGTCAGAACAATAGTAATGCTTAAGGCGAAGGTGCACTATATTGATTCTATTGTTGTTTTCATGGATATAGATTGCAGGAAATCACATTCGTGTTGATAGGGCATGTCCACCGAGGAAAAAGTTGAAAGCAGAGAGTGCGCCTCTCTATGATAACAAGAGGACTGTTTTTCTTGGTAATCTCCCATTTGATGTGAAGGTGATTATTTTTGCCTGATATTTTTTATCCTGATTCCGGTATGAGATTAATATTTTTTCCTGCCAATGGCATATGGTCTGAATACAATTTTAAAACTTATTGCAGGATGAAGAAGTTTATCAGTTATTTTGTGGTATCAATAATCTGGAGTCTAACATTGAAGCTGTCCGGGTTATTAGAGATCCTCAATTTGGTGTTGGCAAGGGTATTGCTTATGTGTTGTTCAAAACAAGGGTATGTCCATCCTTTTTCTTAATTTTCAAGCCTTTATTTGTTCAATTGAAATGTGAAACATTTTATTTCTGGTTTCAAAAATAGTGTTCGGTTGATCATTACCTTCTTATGTCCTGAAACCTAGTAGCAGTGGTGTTGTAGCCCTCTATTGTTCGATGGGGTCTGTTTTTGCCCTTTTTAAAAGGTTAATTAATTGACAGTATTGAACTGTAAGCCGGATCTCCTTGCTATCCACTGCATCTTTAGAGGTGAACCAGGAAGTCCCATGATGTATTGCTGTTTGACTTCAATGCAATCTAATCTAGTTTCGGTATTGTAATATTTTGATTAGCTGTATGTGTAGAGTTTTGTCTGATATAAATTTCTCTCTGTGATGGTATGTGTTAATGTTAGCTACAGAGGACGTAGATTATTTGTCATACAAATTACTGTTGTCATTGTGGATGCAGGAAGCGGCAAATTCGGTTGTTAAAAAACGAACACTGAAGCTTAGGGATAGGGAGCTAAGGCTTTCTCATGCCAAACCAGATGCCACCCCATCTAAGAGAAAGAATCAATCATCCTCAGGGGATAGTACCCCAGCTAAGAAGCTTGCAGTTGGTTCAAGTACTTCCTCAACTAATGACCATAGATCAAATAAAAAGCTTCTTTGTCATACCAGGGCTTGCGCTCTAGCAAATCAGGTAGCGAGAAGAAGACAGTTCGTTCAAAGGGCGCTATTGGCCCTGTAAAAATGAAATTTAAAGCTCAGAGAACGGATAAGCTGAAAGAACGCAGTACTAAGAGACCAGCCGTTGCTGCTAGAAAGGCAAAGGCAAAAGTGCACAAGGATGGTAGTGTTCCCAAGCAAACAGGTGTAAAACGCAAGGTGGACAGCTTCAGTCCGGGTAGCGGTTCCCATAATAAGAAAAAAAGCAGAAAGTTTAAGTAGGAACAGAGAAGGAAGACCTTGTATCACGCTTTGATTAATAGCGCCAACCCAACTGAATTATTGTACAATTTTAACTTTTGTTTGTTCAATGTCAAATTTGTCATGATATTTTCAGCAACAATTTTTAGTGTTAAATTATTAAGCATAACTGGGTTTTCAGTAATAAATAATTCTACTACCATGACTGTTTCGTTGAAGTTGAAAGGTTGGAATGTGTTGGAAATAAACACAGCATGTATATTATTTTCTTTGTATGGAAAACAATAGCACTAATGAAGAAAAGGAAGCATAAATTGTATTGGTAATTTGTTTCTTCCTGTAGTTTTTATCTTGCACATTGTGACATTAATGTTCTAGTTGCTGTTGCTGCTGAAGGTTGATTAACTTAAGATATGCCCCGTCTTTCTTTTCTATCAGACTAGAATGAGTCCCTTGCTCTATTATTTTTCCTCCTTGTATATCCAATATTTTTTCTGAATTTTTAATAGTTGACAGCCTATGTGCCACCATAACTGTTGTTCGATTCCTCATTAATCTCTCGAGAGCTTGTTGCACCACGCACTCCAACTCCATGTCTAGAGCACTGGTGGCTTCATCTAGTAGCAAGATTTCCGGGTTCTTCAGAACAGCTCGAGTGATGGCTACTCGTTGTTTCTGACCACCAGATAGTTGCACTCCTCGTTCACCAACTTTCGTCAAGTAACCCTCTGGGAGGGAACTTATGAATCCATGTGCATTGGCTAGCTTAGCTGCGTCAATTATTTCTGATTCTGAATCCCCTTCTTTGCCATAAAGGATGTTCTCATAAATTGATGTAGCAAAAAGTGCTGGTTCTTGTTGGACTAGACCAATATGTTTCCAAAGGGATTTGAGCTTCAGTTTCCTTATGTCTCTGCCTGTAAGGATTTGACGAGGATTAAGTGTATGCCCGGTTGAGATAAGTATTTTACTAGCTGGATTTCAAGATTTTCAGGAGAAAAACTCACCATCAATCGTCACTTTCCCAGCTGTTGAATCAAAGTATAAGAGCAAGAACCAAACTTTTACCGGAACCACTTTGCCCCACCAGCGCCATACTCTTGCCTGAACGAACTTTTAGATCAAAGCCGTTGAAAATGACTACGTCTGGCCTCGATGGACAGCTAAACTGGACACCCCTTAGCTCAATTGTACCTTCCACATTTGTTAGTTCCTCTCCAGCATCCCCAGCGATCTGTGTCTTCCGGTCCATTATCTCAAACACGGATACCACCATTTGATTCCGTTTTAGAAGATCCGGGACCAATGCCAAAGTTTCTCCCATGGCTAGTGCCGTTATAATCAAAACCATAAATGATTTCATGACAGATTTAAAGCTAGCTAGCTCCTTTCCCATTAATACAGAACCATACCTGAACAAATTAACAGCAATGTACTAGTTATTGCAATGCTCATTGGCTCATTGATTAGCTATTATGAAGCTCAACCATCATACCATAAGCCAAGGCCATAAGATGAACTGGGAAATGCCATAGAATATCCCGGCGATTTGGCCACGGTTGAATGAACGCTTTGAAGGCTCTACCAGCTCACGGGCATAGAGATCAAGGATCTTCTCCTCGCACAAAATGCAGCAACGGTTCGAATATTGCTGACGGCCTCAGCGGCAAGCATGTTTGCTTTTAGATATGCTTTGCTCAAGTTACCTCCATAACCTTGCATGAATAGTTTCTGAATGATGGGAAGAATATCACTATATTCCTATCTAAAACTCTTTGAGTTTGTATAAATTAATGTTGGCAAATATGCAAACCTCGCTTATGTGACCACTCGTGATCAATGGGAAAGTGGCCAAGATAACGAGTAATTCTCCAGTTTAAGATGAATGCGATGATGAAGGCAGCAACGACCAAACCTAAATTCTGAATGAGAATCGATGTCCGGTCGACAACTACGGCTTTTAAAAACGTCACATCACTCTCTAGGCGTGATGCAAGCATGGAACTCGAGTTGTTCTGGTCATCAAACCATCCGATTTCGTTCTTCAAAATGGCTGCAAAAATAAAATTAACACATGACATTTTCAGGCGGCAAGGAAAAGGAGAAGTTCAACATTGTCGAATGATTGCTCGGATTAGATCACATATTACCAGAAAACATCACTTCACGCACTCGAAGTGTGAGGCGCTCTCACATGATGCCGAAACATAGATGTTCGATAGCATGAACGAGGACGGTTAAAACTGCAGCACAGCAAAACAGGATGGAAATCTTCTCGACTTCACGGCACGTTGTTTCCCAGTCCATGTAATAGGCTACAAGAGCTTGAGAAACCCCTAGAGCAAAGAGAGGCATCTGAGCTCCAGCTATCAATGCAGCAATGGTGCCAAAGACCCCATAAGACCAGTCGGGTCCTATCATTGAATACAGTCTTCCTGGTGAAACAGGCTTCCCTGTATCTATTGCTTCAGCATCCACACGGCTTAGTATGGAGTCCTTATCGGAACGAAAACTCGTGCCAAAGCTTGTCCTTGTTCGGGATAATTCTCGTGAATAAGTTGAGCTATAAAGAAGTTAAGTAGGGAAAACAAAGTTCTGATTAATGTATTGTTCTTACTAGAACAGCATGCGCAAAACACGGTAGTATGCCTGCTGCAAAGTCACTTCATTGTTAATGTACCTGAGTTGCGTACTCATTGTGCGACTATGGGAGGGATATTGTTGCTGAACGAGCGACGAATATGCACTGCTAGGATTTGAAATGAACTCATCATGGCTGCCTGTTTCTACTATCTTCCTACTTCGAACAACAGCTATCACGTCTGCATTCCTAATAGTAGAAAGCCGATTAGCCACCACGACCGTGTTTCGTCCCACCTTCACACGATCAAGTGCCTCCTGCACACTCTTCTCAGATTCTGCATCAAGTGCACTTGTTGCTTCATCAAGTAGAAGAATAGATTGATTCTTCAATATCGCACCAGATATCGCAATCCTTTGCTTCTTTCCACCTGATAGTTGTATTCCTCTCTCACCAACCTGCAATTCCAAAGTGATCGCTTAGAGAAGTGACTCTGTAGTACATGCTAGCAGTTGTAAATGAGTACCTGAGTCTCAAATCTATCAGGGAGATTATTGATGAACGCGATGGCCTCGGAAAGCTTCGCGGCACGCGTTATCTCTTTGAGTGTAGCATCATCTTTTCCTTAAAGAATGTTCTCCCTAATCGTCGTTGTGAAAAGAGCTGGTTCCTGATTAACCAAACCAATTTGCTGTTTTAGCCATTTGAGATCAAGGTCCCTAACATTGTTCCCATCCAACAAAATTTCCCCTGCATTTGGCTCATAAAATCTCTCAATCAATGATATGACTGTACTCTTCCCAGAGCCATTCCCTCCCACAAGAGCTACAATCTTGCCAGCAGGTATGTTGAGGCTGAACCTATCGAAGATTAAGACATCGGGACGTGACGGGTAACTGAACGTCACGTCCTTGAATTCAATGTGACCCTCAACTTTTCCGAGTTTGTAACATGTTTTGGAGATGGTTTTGCTTATTGTATTCCTCTCTATCATCTCTAATATCGGATACGCAGCCACCCTTGCTCGAATAAACGCCGAGATGTCCTGTGCTGCCGGTCCTAATGACCTGCACCTCAAAAAAACCAAGTAATTACTACATGTTTTCAGAACATCCATATATTGAGATTTCACATAACTTACAGGCCGGAGATGACAACATTAAGCATGGTAGTGAAAGAATCGCCACCATTTGCGATGTTCTAGTGAACAACTATACTGGTGAACCAAACGAGCAAAGCCCAGGAAACGAAAAGCACACAATGCATTGAACCTAGACCGAGTCCCCTGGCTAAGCCGGCGCTTCTACCGTATTTGTATGTGTTCATCAATGCTTCTTTGTATGACTTCACTGCCCTTTCTTCCCCGGAAAATGCTTGGACCGTTCGAACATTTCCGATCACCTGAAAAATCAAGTCACATAATCTCTTCCGATCATTTTTCACGTAAAATGTCTTATTGCATGGGAGATTGAAAAAAAAAACCCGACCTCTTCGGCAATTTCTCCGGCCTTCACATAGGAGTTTCGAACTCTAGCAATAAGTCCAGTGGCTACGTAAGCGTAAAGGCCACCGGCAACGGTGATCAACGGAACGATCGACAGTGTTACCAAACTAATTTGCCATACCCTAGCAAAACCGATGATGAAACCTACTATAAACCTGCTAATGTAATGCATAAAATTCCCCACCTGACATCAATTAAACTCAACAATGGTTAGCATGCACCACAAGAACTTGGTATATTATCCATAAACATTTTCAATTAACAATTTAATATAATTACATGATTTTTTTAACAGTCCAAATTCAAATTCTTAATTTAATACAATCGTATATTTTTGTAGTAACTTTTCTTTGTTAAAAAATATGCGGCGCCCATTTAATTAATTGCAGTTGTAATTATCAAATTTTTGTATACAATAAAGAATAATGACACTTGGCAAAAAATACGTAAAGAACCGTCTCTATCCTTTGACCTTCACGCCACGTTTTTTATATTTAAATTAAATTTGTGTTGTATTCATACATGTGTCATGCATTTATGAATGATTATAAATATAATTAAAATTTTCAACTATATTAATATACAGTAAAATATATGCCAAGGTTTAAAATTATATAATGTGAACCCGCCGCTGAGAAAAATCTGGGGGCTAGGCCATGCATAAAAACCCAGAGACACACCGAACAACCAACTGACTAATAATAAATGCTATTGAATCTTTTGTATGAATGCAAAATTTACTATTTGCTTTGGTACTATCGACTGAGGTTGCCGTTGCAGATGAAGAAACATAAAAGCTGCGTCAGATCACAGTAATTCTCTTGGGATTGTCGGCGCCGTTTTCATCTTCTTCTTCTTCTTTACAGTTCATTGTATTATTTAATTATATAGTTTCATCGTTTTGCTGTCTTAAACATGTATAATTAATAAGGAAATCTTAAGACCAGCTAAAGGAAAATGGAATACCTTCTCGGAAAGAGCATCTTGAACGACAATGATATCACTTGTAATTGCAGAAATTACTTCTCCAGTTGAAGCTTCTGTGTCGAACAAACTTATGTCTTGTTTTAGCATAGATTTCAGATATCCCATCCTCATTTTCGCTGATTGTTGCTCTCCAGTATGCATCCAACAAGCCACTCTATACATGTATATATATATATGTATATCATCAAATTTATGATTAAAAAGGAGTAAAATTTGATGAATTAAGGAAGTTTTAACTAACCTATCCATGAGGAAAATAATATAGCCACGCTGAGATATACAAAATTCAGTGAGTACTGCCCCAAAAAGAAAAGGATTGTGGGAATCTTTATGGTTTAATCAACAAAGATGTAAAGAAGTTGTGCTGTTGTGTTGTGTACCTCGGCAACTCTGTGAGAAGCTTCTTTAGGGAAGAGATGTAAAGTTTCCCGAAGAAGACGAAGAAAACAGGAACAGATGCACCATGCAAGCATGCAGCGATGCAACCCAAGGCCATGAGCACGTAGTCGTAAAAGTCTGCAAATGAAAACAACTTCAGCAATGGAACTTTCTTACGCTTCTTCTTTCTTCTTCGTATCATCACTATCTTTGTTACTCGAAGGTGCCATTTTGGCTCCAAACAAACACTCAGAAGTTGCAGAAAATGAACAAAATATAGTGAAAGAGAAGCTTTAGGAAGATAATCAAGTGTGCAATAAATGTGCACTAAATGCTTTCCTGGGACGGTATTATTAATTTAAAAAATAATTGTGCAATAAATGTAGAGATATCAAAGATTTTGCGTGATTAAGAATTAATCAAGTGGCAATTGGTTAATTAATCTGTTTTATTTTTGTAGGGAACATTTTGAATATAAATATAACAAGTTTGTAACACCCAACCCGTACCTGACTCGGATACGAGTTCGAGGTGTCACATTAACTTTTCAAGGCTCGTACATTTATAAAAATCATGGAAAATTTAAATTTCTATTAACACAAAAGCTATATTTACATACTTAGTTCAAAACATTACAAAAATTTGATCAGAGCATTCATAAATTGCACATTTCAACATGCCAACACCTTTGACTCAACAAAATACATACTGTAACTTTACTTCTTATTTGATCTCTGAGTGGATATATGCTGCTCTGAAATTCATATTCTTGATCTTCTTGCTCTTCGAAACCTACGTGTGAAACACTTACACGCTAAGTCGATGACTTAGTGAGCATATAAAACGTATAAGGTAACTATAACTCTTAACAACTAATATATCAAATCATACACATTCATATTATCAAATCATAAAACTTCATACACACTTTCATGTAACAAATATGTTGAGTTAATCGATCGATGAAATCGGCCAAGAGGGGGGTGAATTGGCAATTAAAAATTTGGTGGAAGCTTCTGCAAAAAATTGAAAGTAATTGCACAACAATTTACAGTGGTTCGACTTTCTCAACCAAAGTATACGCCCACTACCTTAGCTATCCACACTAAGGATTTTCCAAAAATTACTAATTTGTTCTTTCTTTTGAGGCCAAAGAGATAACCTTACAACTCCCTCAAGAATATACCCCAATTCTTGAGAACACTCTTTTTCAAAGAGAATATTACAAATTCGCAAACTTAATGAAAAACCTCATAAGGCAATATGTTTGTATAATTCTAGAACAAAAAAAGAACACTCAAGAATGAATACAATTGAGTACAAGTAGTGTTCTTGAAAGTAAAATGAATGTTGAATGAAAAATAGGCTTGAAATGCTCAAACAATGAGTTTGATGCTTTCTCTTTGATTCTCTCTTGATTCTTGTTTCTTGTTATTGATCAAAGGCTTCTAAGCTTGTTTAAATACTCCTTGGATCAATTCTGAACGTTGGGGATCATTGGTGGAGTTAATAGAGCCGTTATTGTGTGAAAACAATTAAACTTTCTGCTTGGAGCGGGGGGTATCGGTACCCCCTGCATAGGGTATCTGTACCATGTAGTGTAAAATTTAAATATTTCGACCGTTATAACAGGGGTATCGGTACCTCCTGGGGGTATCGGTACCCTCCGAGCATTCTGTTATTTCTCGGAGCCAAATCTCATATAGGGGTATCGGTACCCTCTGGAGTGGGTATCGATACCCTCTGGAGGGTATCTGTACCCTCTGGGCAATATTTCTTTTCAGTTTGAGATTTATTAAGAAAATATTTTTTGCTCAAATAAGGCTCAAAATACTTTTAAAAAATTGTTTCAAAAAATATTTTAAGATTGAAACTTAATTTTTACACTTGAGTAAGGATTGAAATAAACATTTGAAAACTTGGAGTAATAATTTCATATTCGAATAATTTAATCGAATATATAATTCAATATAAAATCTTAAAATTCATTAACACTTAATTTGTTATATCGAAACTTCAAAATGTTTTCAACAATCTCCCCCTTTTTGATATAACAAAACATTTTAGTAATTTTAAGATTTTCTAATTGAAAATCATTTTTGAAATCAAGTTTGAAAAATTACTCCCCCTTACTCTAACATTTCTCCCTCCTTTTTGTTAAATCAAAAAGAAGACTCTAAAAAGTTTATAAAACAAGTTTTTTCCAATTGATTTTAATTAGTTAAAGCTTAAGCTGCTAAGATCAAAATCAAGAGAAAGATTAGCCATTAGTTCCATAATCAATATTCATAAATAAACGTGCAATGGAAATTGTTCATATATTCTAAATGATGCAAAATTAATGAGACCTAAATAAAACCAAATTCAAACAATCAAACCCAATATATAAATAAACATTCAAGTTCAAACATCCATATCATCCAAACAAGCAAAATGTTTTAACAATTATAAGTTCGAAATCATCCTAAGAGAAAACTAAGCAAGAAACAAGACCTAATCGTCCATCGGGCACGTGATCGTCGATGTCTTGAAATAAGTCTTGTAGTTCATGATCGTCGTCCGTTGTCAGTGCCGGAGGAGCTTGTGAAGAGCTAGCTCCCGATGTTTTCTCGGTGACTGGAACCCATTGGTTCTTTTCCCCGGTCCATCCCGATTTTTTTTCAAGGTTTTAAGATTGATTGAGATCTTAAAAGGGATGGCCACATCAAGATCGGCCCTAAGGTTGGATTTGATAAACGATAGGTTGAAACAATTTATCAAAATTCTAAATTTTAGAGGGACGGAGATATTTAAAGTTCATATCTATCATGGCTTGAAGTGAGGGGATATGTTCTTCCCGGATTTTGTATGACTCAAAATAATGAGAATACCTATAGTAGAGATATTGTCTACGACCAGGTTCATTAAAGCAAGAATTACGAATAGTCGTAACTGGTTCGATTGAATTTGGATTTTTAGGTGGAATAGGATGAGGGTTTGAACAACTAATAGACGACCTAGGGCGTTTGTGAGACATGACTTAGGAAATTGGAATAGAAAAGATTAATCTGTAATTTTTAAAACACATGTATGCAATAATATCAATCCCAAAACTCAAATGAGTCCTCAATATTTCAAGGTTCTCTAAAATAGTCTAATGGGCAATTTTGAAAACTATGTTCGAAAACAAGGTTTGAAAATCAATATGTATTTTTCAAAACAACATAATTGAATCAAAAACAACAATTTTAAAATCAAAATAATTTTTTTTTAAATTTAAAAATTTTGATAAAATCTTGTGTTTTTGATAAAATTGGTTGTAGAATCTAGTTTAGAAACATCATATGATCAATGCCCGATATATAGTTCAACCTAGAACTAATCAAAACTAGTCCTAAGTTTAAAAATCAATAAAATAGTGGTTTTAGAAATATTACCTTGAAAATTTAGGATTGAATGGAATGTAGTGATGTTTGCACGATTTTAATGATCGTAGCAGGATTAAGATTTGAAAAAATTGAAGTAATTCTGATTTGAAATCATTGATTTGAAGCAAAATAGAGATTATGGGTGGAAGATAGCAAAACGGCGCAATGGAGTGTTTTTGGGTTTTGAGCAAAAATGATGATATTTAGGGATTTAAAGCCTAAACCCAACAGGGGGTATCGATACCAGTCTTAGGAGTATCGATACTCTGTGCACAAAAATGTCAAAAATCCATTTTAAACACTCAACATGCTAAATAAATTAGCTCTAGTGGTATTGGCAACTTATATATTGAAAATTAATCATGTTCAATTAATCAATTTAATCCTTAAACTACATTTGAACATAAAATTAATTTTCACCAAAGAACATAAACTCCCCCTAACTAATAGCAAAGAATGCAATCAAAAATTATTATTATAAGCATTTTTCATTTATTCTTAAAAATGCTAAAATTAATTTAAACATTAAGTGAAGATAGGTCAGTTAAACCTAGCTCCCTCCTAAGTGTCCAAAATCTTTCTTTGTCTAAAGGTTTTGTAAAGATATCGCTAATTGATGCAAAGTATCAACAAATTCTAAAACTACATCTTCCTTAGACATGGTCTCTAATGAAGTGATGTCTAATTTCAATATGCTTAGTTCTAGAGTGTTGGATGGGATTTTTAGTGAGACAAATAACACTAGTATTGTCACACTTGATAGGAATGGTACATACTTCAATTCCATAATCAAAAAGTTGTTGTTTCATCCATAAAACTTGTGCACAACAACTACCGGCTGAAATGTATTCCGCTTCAGTGGTAGATAATGCAACACAATTTTGTTTCTTTGAAAACCAAGAAATCAGCATATTTCCAAGGAATTGGCAAGTACCGGAGGTGCTTTTCCTATCTAATTTGCATCCTCCATAATCCGCATCAGAGAAGGCATGCAAGCTAAAACTAGAGTCTCTAGGATACCAAAGTCCTAAACTATGAGTGTCCTTAAGGTATCTAAAGATCCTTTTAACGGTTAAGAAATGTGATTCCTTAGGACATGATTGAAATCTAGCACATAAGCAAACACTAAACATGATGTCCGGTCTACTTGCGGTTAGATAAAGCAAAGAGCCAATCATTGACCTATATAATTAACATCCACACATTTACCTCTTTCATCCAAGTCAAGCTTTGTAGAAGAACTCATTGGAGTGGACATAAGTTTTCCCATTTTCTAATCCAAATTTGTTGAGCATACCCTTGACGTACTTAGCTTGGTTGATGAAGATGTCATCCTTTTTTTGCTTGATTTGGATTCCCAAGAAATATGAGAGATCCCCCATCATGCTCATCTCGAACTCACCTTGCATTAGCTTAGAAAATTTTTGGCAAAGAGCATCATTAGTAGAACCAAAAATTATATCATCAACATAAATTTGTACTACTAATAAATCTTTACCTTTTCTCTTTAAAAATAATGTAGTGTCAACCTTCCCTTTTGAAAAACCTTTTTCTATTAAAAAATTTGACAATATTTCATATCAAGCTCTAGGAGCTTGTTTTAAACCATAAAGTGCTTTTATCAATTTAAAAACATGATCCAGAAATTTTGAATCTTCAAAACCTAGAGGTTGTTCCACATACACTCTTCTTTTATAAAACCATTTAAAAATGCACTTTTAACATCCATTTGATAAAGTTTGAATTCATTGAAGCATGCAAATGCTAATAACATTCTGATTGCTTGTATCCTAGCTACAGGAGCATATGTTTCATCATAATCTAAGCTCTCTTCTTGAGTATAGCCTTGAGCAACAAGTCTATCCTTGTTTCTCACTATATTACCACTTCCATCAAGCTTGTTTCTAAATACCCATCTAGTACCTACAGTAGATTTATTACTAGGCCTTTCAACTAATGTCCATACTTTACTTCTTCTCAAATTGATTTAACTTTTCTTGCATAACCATAATCCAATGTTCATCATTTAATGCTTCTTTAATGTTCTTAGGCTCTATGCATGAATAAATGCTATATAATTACAAATATTTCTAATAGAAGATCGAGTTGTTACCCCTTTGGATGGATCACCTATAATCTCACAATCCTTGACATAGTTGTACTCTCTTGGGTAAGATACTTCCCTTTCTTCAATGGTTGGATTCTCGAGGGGATCATGAGTTTCCTCATCTTTTGTTTCTTCCTTTGATGATGGTTCTCTAACGTCATTTGCTTTTATAATACCTATATCATCATTAACACAAGAATTCTTCCTCGTAAGGGAATTATCATCGAAAACAACATGTATAGATACTTCTACAATTAAATTTCTTTTATTAAATACCCGAGAAGCTTTAGAATTTAAGGAATAACCCAGAAAAATTCCTTCATCACTGTTAGCATCAAATTTGCCAAGATTGTCTTTACCGTTGTTTAAAAAAACATTTACATCCAAACGGATGAAAATAGCTAATGTTAGGCTTTTTATTTTTAAAAAGTTCATATGGAGTTTTCTTCAAAATAGGCCTAATCATTTCTCGATTAATAACATAACAAGCGGTATTTGTGGCTTCCGCCCAAAAATATTTTGGCAAATTATTTTCACAATGCATGGTTCTAGCCATTTCTTCTAAAGTTCGATTTTTCCTCTCAACAACTCCATTTTGTTGAGGGGTTCTAGGTGTTGAAAAATTATGGCTAATACCATTAGAATTACAAAATTCAGTAAATCCAAGATTTTCAAATTCAGTTCCATGATCATTCCTAACACTAGTTATGAGTAACCTTTTTAATTTTGGATTACTTTTGAAAACGTGATGAATTTTTCTAATGCTTTCATCTTTAGTACTTAAGAATAGAACCCAAGTATATCTAGAATAGTCATCTACCAATACAAGTGCATATTGTTTTCCACAGTAGTTCTAGATGGCCCAAAAAGATCTAAATGGATTAATTGTAATACTCTACTAGTGAATACGTCATTAATGGATTTAAAAGAAATTCGCTTTTGTTTTCCTTTAGCACAAGCATCACAGATTTTGTCATTATCAAATTTAAGTTTAGGCAACCCTCGAACTAAATCTCCTTGAATTAGTCGTTGCAAAACACTCATGCTAGCATGTCCTAGTCTCCTATGCCATAACCAACTATCATGCTCATCATTAGCAACTAAGCATAAATTAGTCATATCTATAGAGTCTAAATGCACCATGTAAATGTTTCCTATTCTATGACCAACAAGCATAATCCGATTAGATACAATGTCAATAACTGTACAACCATTAGTTTCAAACATGACATTGAATCCCTTATCACATAATTGACTAATGCTCAAAATATTATGCTTTAATCCATTCACATATAAAACATTATGCAATGATGATTATAGAGATTAAGTGCACATGCATAAAGTTTTAAAGATGTTATGCATTAAAAGTTGATATCATTGAAAACTTGAAATCTATGCATAAACATTAAAAAGTTTAAGGTAAAAAATTTGTAAAACCAAAGTTCTTGAAAAATCGATATCAATTGTTAAATAGATATCAATTACATTTTAAAAACAATTTTGACCAAAAATTAATATGATGAACTAGAGTTTATAAAACATTACCAAAAATTACTATGTTCATCATACAATATCTTTCAACATACATGAGATAAAACATAATCATTTAGAATTATTCAACATTTAAAACCTCATGCATGCATAAACTAAATGAACAACCAAATAAAATAAAAACATTAAGTTTAGAGGTTATCCATTTTTTTTTCATGTGTGGCTAGAGCATCTTGAATATCATCATCTTCATCACCATTGCTCCCACACACCTACAAGAGACATTTAAGTAGATTTTGTTATCCAAATTGCTTTGGATCCTTGAACATTAGTTTCAATGCCTCTTGTTCCTTTTGGAACACATACTTGTCTAATTTTAAATCGTTTTCTTTTCTTTAAATGACAAGTATGTTCCTTATGACCATGATAATGACAATGTGAACATATTGTCATTATTGAACTAGATGAATTATTTAAAATGATATCTTTTTATTTTGTTAAACATTCAAGCTTAACTTTCAAATCGAAATTTTCTTTTTCAAAACTTTCAAATTTCATTTTTGAAAGCTCTAAATCCTTCTTCAAAATTTTATTTTGATTTTCAAAATCCATTTTTGTTTCTAGAAGAAGTTTGTTTAATTTGAAATTTTCTTTTTCAAAGTTTTCAGATTTTATTTTTGAAAGCTCTAACTCCTTTCTCAAAATTTCATTTTGATTTTCTAAATTTAGTTTGGCTTTCAAAAGAAGATCATTTTTAGCTATAAATTTAGAAATAAATTTATTGTATTTGGTGTTCATAGTCTCAAACTCCGAAAATAATTCATCATAAGCATCTTGTAACTCATTAAAAGATTTTGAATTTAATCTATTTGAGTCAGAAGATACATTTGGCTCTGTGAGAGCTAATAGAGACAACACATTTATTGGTTCTTGTTCTTCATTGTCTCCATAGATCTCTTTAAGCTTATCCCACATCTACTTAGCACTTGAACAAGAAGAAACTCCTTTATATACATTAGGATCAATTACACAACATAACATGTGCATAGCCTTTGTGTTTTGTTGAACTTTCTTCTGTTCTTGATAACTCTACTTCTTTGCTTTCTTGCTTTCTTCGTGAGGAGGAATATCCTTTTGATTATCATCCAAGCTTTCATATCAAATGCTTGGATAAATATCATAAATCTCTTCCAACAATGATATTTTGATCGTTGAAGTGTGTAGGCACGTTAATTGTCTGGATTCTTCCATGGAGAATGAACTGAAAGTGGACGCCATCTTTATCGATTTAACTCTTACCGAATCGACTCAAGAGGTGGTTAACCTTCAAATGAGTAAGGATCTGATACCAATTTTGAGTTAATTGATCGATGGAATCGGCCAAGAGGGGTGAATTGGTAATTAAAAATTTGGTGGAAGCTTTTGCATAAAATTAAAAGTAATTGCACAGCGATTACAGTGGTTCAATGTAACACCCCCAACCCGTATCCGACCCGGATACGAGTCCGAAGTGTCACATTGACTTTTCAAACATTTATTCGTATAAATACGAGTAATTTAAAAACTTTTATAACATTTAACTTATTCAAAACGTTTACAAAATATATCAGAGTTCATACAATTTATATCTTTAGACTACATGCCAACTACACTCTATATACATTACATATATTTTCTGATCTGACATTTGGTAAGGAGAACTGACCTGTCTTGCTCCGTATTACTCTTTACTCTTCTCGAAACCTACGTGTGAAACAATCACACGCTAAGTCGTGACTTAGTGAGGCAATAAATAAACATAACAATATAATTCATGAATGTGCATTCATACCATTGAATCATGACATTTCAATATGCATGTATCTATTGCATGATAACAATATAATCATGTCATACACACATGCAACATACCTTCTTGTATTACTTTCACTTTCATTGTCTTTCAATTGCATTGCCCATATATATTATTATCTTTATCAACATCATTATAATTCAGGGAACACATGTTATATCACCAAAAGTATATACATCACATATATTGTATTTGTTATTGTCTCTTTATTCGCCTATGATACCTACGTGTAAATCACTTACTTTTGATAACCATTTATAAACCCATCGTATACATATCACATTCAGTATGTTTGTTTAATCTCTTTATTAGCCCATGTACACTAGTGAGAACTTAAGGTATGTGTACATTGAGGTTTTGCCACACATATGCTGTCACCACAGCTCGATCAATGTCCCGAAGGACCTATCCAGAGGTCATAAAGATCCTCGGTAACTATCCAGAGGTCATAAAGATCCTCGGCAACTGTCCATAGGTTCCGAAGAACCTAGGTAAACTGTCCATATGTTCCTTAGAACATAGGTATATTGTCCATATGTCTCGAAAGACATAGGTAATTCTGTCCATATGTTCCTTAGAACATAGGTATACTGTCCATATGTCTCGAAAGACATAGGTAATTCTGTCCATATGTTCCTTAGAATATAGGTATACCCTCAACTCTTGGCATGCCAACTATACCACTAGCTCTCTTATCATATACATGGACATTATCATTTATAACAGTCAATTTACTTATTCATATCCTTTCTCTTATGAAATATATCTTTTCTTTTCAGTCGCGTACCAAATGTATGTGTAATCATTGATCTTATAATCACATGTTCATTCTCTTCTGTCACATACCATATGTGTGTGTAAACATATATCTCATAACATGTATTTATGAATCTCATATCATATCACATATTCACAAAAACATATAATTCACATATTACATGTACCTTTTCTCATATATCTCATATCATATAATTTATGCTATCCTCTTAGTTCACATGACATAATGCATACAAATCATATTCACACATGTTTTACTCATGAATTCATACATGATACAAATCATGTCATTCACATATTTTAAATTTATTACTTCATGTACTATAATTATAGGAAATAACACTTCTCTGGTGTTCATATACATGTAAATCATTGTCATATCTTTTCTTATGTTTCCCATACATCCATATATCACATATTCATATAGGCTCACGATTTTTATCACCTATCATGTCTTTCACATATACACTTTTATTACATTAAAAGATGGACATGTAGTCTTATGTGACCTATCAATACTATCTGTTCATATAATCTCCTTTTACCTTAAGTAAATACTACTTATTTTTATCCCACCTTTCTATATCTCCAAAATTATTTATCAATTCATGGTTTATTACACAACTTATATCACCTTTCATGATTACAGATCTTGTCGCATATCTATATCTTGTCATCATATCATTACATACAAAAACTGTCAACATAATCAAGCATACATACATTTCATGTCATTCCAATACTATAATCAAGACTTCAGCACTATAACTATAGGAAATAGACTTATCACAAGTCCAATTTCATATAATTCTATAAAATAAGATGCACTCACCTTAGCTTTGCTTTGATTCGATTTAATCTTTCAATTGTTTTTGAATGGGATCACGTTCTATATCTACAAAATCATTCAGAGATATCAGTATTATAACTAATACTCTATGGTTCACTTCTTTAGACAAGAAAAAT